>NW_027182819.1:2657500-2777500 GCF_041146395.1 Eulemur rufifrons | reverse complement strand
GTTTAGGGTTAGGAGTTAGGGTTAGGGTTAGGGGTTAGGGGTAGGGGTAGGGGTAGGGTTAGGGGTTAGGGTTAGGGTTAGGGGTTGGGGTTAGGGGTTAGGGTTCGGGGTTAGGGTTAGGGTTAAGGTTTAGGGTTAGGGTTAGGGTTTAGGGGTTCGGGTTGGGGTTAGGGTTAGGGGTTAGGGTTAGGGTTAGGGGTTAGTGTTAGGGTTAGGGGTAGGGTTAGGGTTAGGGTTTGGGGTTAGGGTTAGGGTTAGGGGGTAGGTGTAGGGGTAGGGGTAGGGGGTAGGGTTATGGGTTAGGGTTGCTGTTGGGGTTGGGGTTGGGGTTAGGGTTAGGGGTTAGGGTTAGGGTTAGGGGTTAGGGTTAGGGTTAGGGATAGGGTTGAGGTTTACGGTTAGGGTTAAGATGAGGGGTTAGGGTTAGGTACAGGGTTAGGGTTAAGTGTTAGGTTTAGGGTTGAAGATTAGGATTAGGGTTAGGATTAAAGGTTAGCGTGAGAGTTAACGCTTAGGGTTAAGGTTAAGAGTTAGGGTTTAGGGTTAAGGTTAGGGTTAGTTTTAGGGTTAGAGTTATGTCCTATGGTTTGTGTTAGAGGTTAGGGTTAGGTTTACTGGTCACGGTTAGGGTTACGTTTAGGGGTTAGCATTAGGGTTAGGGTTAAGGGATAGGATTAGGTTAAGTATTGGGCTTATGGTTAGGGTTTAGTGTTAGGGTTATCATTAAGGATTAGGGTTAGGGTCAGGGTTAAATGCTTGGGTGCGGGTAATGGTTAGGGTCAGGGTTAAGGTTAACGAATAGGGTTAGTGTTAAGGGTTACGGGTAGGTTTAGGGTTCAGGGTGAGAGTTAGCCTTAGGGCTTAAGGTTAGGATTAGGCGGTAGGTTAGATTTAGGGTTAGATCTAGGCGTTAGGGTAAGGGCTAGCGTTAGGTTTAAGAGATAGGGTTAGGATTAATGCTTAGGATTAGGGTTAGGGTTTGGGGTTAAAGTAAGTGTTAGGGGTTATGTTTAAGGATCAAAGGTTAGGGTTATTTTTAGCTGTAGTGTTAGGGTTAGGGATAAGGGATCCCATTAGCATTAAGGGTCTTCCTTACTGTAGGGTTAAGGGTTAGGCTTAGAGTTAAAGGGGAAGATTAGGGTCAGTGTTAAGATTTAGGGTGAGGGTTAACGGTTAGGGTAAAGGTTAAGCGTTAGGGTTAGGGATTAGTGATTAGGGTTTTTAGTTAGTGTTAGGGTTAGCGGTTAGGAGTTAGTGTCTTATGAAGGGGTATGGTTAGAATTAGGATTGGGGTTAGAGTTAGGGTGAGGTATAGGGGTTAGGTTTAGGGGTTAGTTTTAGGGTAAAAGGATAGGATTAGGGTTACGGGTTGGGCTTAGGTTTAGGGTTAAGGTTTACTGTTAGGGTTACGGATACGGTTCAGGGTTAGCTTTAGGGGTTCTGGTTAGGGTTAGGTGTTAGGTTAGTGTCAGGGTTAGGTCCACTTGTGAGGGTAAGGTTTAGGGTTAGCTTTAAGAGCTAGGGTTAGGTTTAATGGTTAGGATTAGGATTAGGGTTAAGGGTTAGGGTAAGGCTTAGGGGTAATGGTGAAGGGTTAGGGTCAAGGGTTAGGGTTTTTGTTAGGCATAGCTTTGGGGTTAGAAGTAAGGTTTACTGTCAGTGTTAATGTTGTAGGTTGGGTTACAGTTAGGGTTAGCGGTTTAGAATTAGGGTTAGGGATTAGGTGTCACAGTGATGACTAGGAGATAGGGTTAGAATTGTGGGATAGGGGTTGTTCTCAGGAAATGGGTTATGCATTTACGTTAGGATAAGAGGTTAAAGTTAGGCGCATGGTGAGGTTTACGTGTTAAGGGGAGAAATAGGAACAGGGTTGGGTGTTATGTTCATGGTTAGGGTTATCTGTTGAAGGTATTGTTTATGCTTAGCGCACGGGCCCTGTCTGCATTAGGCGGGCGGGGGGAGTTTAGGGGGCTGGGATTGTACCCGGGAACCCACTCTATCATACTCTGGGTATGGGCCCGTGGGTTTCATGCAGGACACAGTGGTAGAGCCTCCTTTCACGCATGGCATGGGAGGATTGCAGGGTTTCTAAACTCTAAGAAAGCAAGAAGTCTGAGAATTAGATTTAGGGGTAGGATTATGTTTAGGGTGAAGGATGAAGTTTAGTGTTAGGGTGAGGGCTTAGGGTTAGGGATTAGGTTTAGGGTTAAAGGTTACTCTTAGGTTTAACGGTTACACTTTGGTTTCGGGTTGAGGTTTACGGTTAGGGTTAGGATGAAGGCTTAGGGTTTGGTACAGGTTTAGGGTTAAGTGTTAGGTTTAGGGTTGAAGATTAGGATTAGTGTTAGGATTAAGGGTTAGCGTGAGAGTTAACGCTTAGGATTAAGGTTAAGAGTTAGGGTTTAGGGTTAGGGCTAGGGTTAGTTTTAGGGTTAGAGTTATGTGCTGTGGTTTGTGTTAGAGGTTAGGGTTAGGTTTACTGGTGACGGTTAGGGTTACGTTTAGGGGTTAGCATTAGGGTTAGGGTTAGGGTTAAGGGATAGGATTAGGGTTAAGTGTTGGGCTTAGGGTTAGGGTTTAGTGTTAGGGTTATCATTAAGGATTAGGGGTAGGGTCAGGGTTAAATGCTTGGGTGCGGGTAATGGTTAGGGTCAGGGTTAAGGTTCACAGATAGGGTTAGTGTTAAGGGTTACGGGTAGGTTTAGGGTTCAGGGTTAGAGTTAGCATTAGGGCTTAAGGTTAGGATTAGGCGGTAGGTTAGATTTAGGGTTAGATCTAGGCGTTAGGGTAAGGGCTAGCGTTAGGGTTAAGAGATAGGGTTAGGTTTAATGCTTAGGATTAGGGTTAGGGTTTGGGGTTAAAGTAATTGTTAGGGGTTAGGTTTAAGGATCAAAGGTTAGGGTTATTTTTAGCTGTAGTGTTAGGGTTAGGGATAAGGTATCCCATTAGCATTAAGGGTCTTCCTTACTGTAGGGTTAAGGGTTAGGCTTAGAGTTAAAGGTGAAGGTTAGGGTCAGTGTTAAGATTTAGGGTGAGGGTTAACGGTTAGGGTAAAGGTTAAGCGTTAAGGTTAGGGATTAGTGATTAGGGTTTTTGGTTAGTGTTAGGGTTAGCAGTTAGGAGTTAGTGTTTTATGAAGGGGTATGGTTAGAATTAGGACGGGGTTAGAGTTAGGGTGAGGTATAGGGGTTAGGTTTAGGGGTTAGTTTTAGGGTAAAAGTATAGGATTAGGGTTACGGGTTGGGCTTAGGTTTAGGGTTAAATTTTACTGCTAGGGTTAGGGATAGGGTTCAGGATTAGCTTTAGGGGTTCTGGTTATGGTTAGGTGTTAGGTTAGTGTCAGGGTTAGGTCTAGTCGTGAGGGTAAGGTTTAGGGTTATCTTTAAGAGCTAGGGTTAGGTTTAATGGTTAGGATTAGGATTAGGGTTAAGGGTTAGCGTAAGGCTTAGGGGTTTGGGTGAAGGGTTAGTGTTTTTGTTAGGCATAGCGTTCGGGTTAGAAGTAAGGGTTACTGTCAGTGTTAGGGTTGTAGGTAGGGTTCCGGTTAGGGTTAGTGGTTTAGAATTAGGGTTAGGGATTAGGTGTTCCAGTGATGACTAGGAGATAGGGTTAGAATTATGGGATAGGGGTTGTTCTCACGGAATGGGTTATGCATTAACGTTAGGATAAGAGGTTAAAGTTAGGATCATGGTGAGGTTTACGTGTTAAGGGGAGAAATAGCAACAGGGTTGGGTGTTATGTTCAGGGTTAGGGTTATCTGTTAAAGGTATTGTTTATGCTTAGCGCACGGGCCCTGTCTGCATTAGGCGGGCGGGGGGAGTTTAGGGGGCTGGGATTGTACCCGGGAACCCACTCTATCATACTCTGGGTATGGGCCCGTGGGTTTCATGCAGGACACAGTGGTAGAGCCTCCTTTCACGCATGGCATGGGCGGATTGCAGGCTTTCTAAACTCTAAGAAAGCAATAAGTCTGAGAATTAGATTTGGGGTTAGGATTATGTTTAGGGTTAAGGATGAAGTTTAGTGTTAGTGTGAGTGCTTAGGGTTAGGGATTAGGGTTAGGATTAAAGGTTACTCTTAGATTTAACAGTTACACTTTGGTTTAGGGTTGAGGTTTACGGTTAGGGTTAAGATGAGGGGTTAGGGTTTGGTAGACGTTTAGAGTTAAGTGTTAGGTTTAGGGTTGAAGATTAGGATTAGGGTTAGGATTAAAGGTTAGCGTTAGAGTTATCGCTTAGGGTTAAGTTTAAGAGTTAGGGTTTACGGTTAGGCTTAGGGTTAGATTTAGGGTTAGAGTTATGTGCTCTGGTGTGTGTTAGGGGTTAGGGTTAGGTTTACTGTTCACGGTTAGGGTTGGGTTTAGGGGTTAGCATTAGGGTTAGGGATTATGTTTAGGGTAAGGGTCTAGAGTTAATGTTGGGCTTTAGGCTCGGGGCTTAGTTTCAGGGTCAGGGGTTAGCGTTGGTGGTAGGGCTTAGCTTTAGCGGTCAGTTTAAGGGCACAGGACCTGGTTAATCTACGGTGAGAGGGGTGCGGTCGGAGTCACCCCAAAGCACAACATCATTCCCTGGGCCTTGGGACAGGACCTCCATGCAGGACTCAGGCGGAGCCTCATCTCACACATGGCATGGCTGTATTGTAGGCTTGCTTCACTCTGGGAATGGAAGTAGTGTGAGAATTAGGGTTGGGGTTGGGGTTAGGGTTTTTCGTGTTAGGGGTTAGGTTTCGAGTCAGGGTTAGGTGCTAGGGATTAGTGGTTAGGGTTAGAGTTAGTGTTAGGGGTAAGGTGTTAAGTCTGGGTTAGGGGGCCAGGGTAAGGTTTAGGGTTGGAGTTAGCGTTAGGTTTAGGGGTTAGGGTTAAGGGATAGGGTTAGGATTCAGGGTGAGGGTTAGAGGGTTAACAGTTGGGGTTAGGCTTAGGGGTTAGGGATAGTGTTAGGGTTAAGGGTTAGGAGCTTGGTTCAGGTTTAAGGTTAGCATTAGGGGTTGGGGTTAGTGTTCACTGTAGGTCAGTGTTGGGGTTAGATCTCTAGGCATTAGGGTAAAGGTTAGGGTTAGGGTTAAGAGTTAGGGTTCTGTTTAATGGTTAGGATTGGGAATAGGTTAAGGGTTAGGATTAAGTTTGGGGTTATGACGAAGGATCAACGGTTAGGGTTACTTTTAGGCGTAGGGTTAGGGTAAGGGGTTAGGGTTAGTGTTACTGTTGTTGGTCGGGTTAAAGTTAGGGTTGGCGCTTCAGAATTAGGGATTAGGTGTTACGGTTATAGCTAGGAGGTAGGGTTATAATGACGGTATAGGGCTTGTTCTCAGGGTGTCATGCATTAACGTTAAGATATGGGGTTAAAGTGAGGGTTATGGTGAGGTTTACCTGTTAAGGTGAGCAGTAGGATCAGGGTTAGGTGTTATGTTGTGGGTTAGGCTTATGGGTGAGGGGTAGGGTTTATGCTTAGGGCACGGGCCCTGTATGCCCTAGGAGGCAAAGTTAGGTGTCTGTGATGGTCGCTGGGAACCCACTCCACCGCACGCAGTGTATGGGCCTCTGGGTTTCATGCAGGACACTGTGGCAGAGCCTCCTTTCACGCATGGCGTGGGACGATTGCAGGCTTTCTAAACTCTAAGAAAGCAAGAAGTCTGAGAATTAGATTTAGGGTTAGGGTTATGGTTAGGGTTAAGGATGAAGTTTAGTGTTAGGGTGAGGGCTTAGGCTTAGGGATTACGGTTAGGGTTAAAGGTTACTCTTAGATTTAACGGTTACACTTTGGTTTAGGGTTGAGGTTTACGGTTAGGGTTAAGATGAGGGGTTAGGGTTTGGTACAGGGTTAGGGTTAAGTGTTAGGTTTAGGGTTGAAGATTAGGATTAGGGTTAGGATGAAAGGTTAGCGTGAGAGTTAACGCTTAGGGTTAAGGTTAAGAGTTAGGGTTTAGGGTTAGGGTTAGGGTTAGGGTTAGTTTTAGGGTTAGAGTTATGTGCTATGGTTTGTGTTAAAGGTTAGGGTTAGGTTTACTGGTGACGGTTAGGGTTACGTTTAGGGGTTAGCATTAGGGTTAGGGTTAGGGTTAAGGGATAGGATTGGGGTTAAGTGTTGGGATTAGGGTTAGGGTTTAGTGTTAAGTTTATCATTAAGGATTAGGGGAAGGGTCAGGGTTAAATGCTTGGGTGCGGGTAATGGTTAGGGTCAGGGTTAAGGTTCACGGATAGGGTTAGTGTTAAGAGTTACGGGTAGGTTAAGGGTTCAGGGTTAGAGTTAGCATTAGGGCTTAAGGTTAGGATTAGGCGGTAGGTTAGATTTAGGGTTAGATCTAGGCGTTAGGGTAAGGGCTAGTATTAGGGTTAAGAGATAGGGTTTGGTTTAATGCTTAGGATTAGGGTTAGGGTTTGAAGTTAAAGTAAGTGTTAGGGGATAGGTTTAAGGATCAAAGGTTAGGGTTATTTTTAGCTGTAGTGTTAGGGTTAGGGATAAGGGATCCCATTAGCATTAAGGGTCTTCCTTACTGTAGGGTTAAGGGTTAGGCTTAGAGTTAAAGGTTAAGGTTAGGGTCAGTGTTAAGATTTAGGGTGAGGGTTAACAGTTAGGGTAAAGGTTAAGCATTAGGGTTAGGGATTAGCGATTAGGGTTTTTGGTTAGTGTTAGGGTTAGAGGTTAGGAGTTCGTGTTTTATGAAGGGGTATGGTTAGAATTAGGATTGGGGTTAGAGTTAGGGTTAGGTATAGGGGTGAGGTTTAGGGGTTAGTTTTAGGGTAAAAGGATAGGATTAGGGTTATGGGTTGGGCTTCGGTTTAGGGTTAAAGTTTACTGCTAGGGTTAGGGATAGGGTTCAGGGTTAGCTTTAGGGGTTCTGGTTAGTGTTAGGTGTTAGGTTAGTGTCAGGGTTAGGTCTAGTCGTCAGGGTAAGGTTTAGGGTTATCTTTAAGAGCTAGGGTTAGGTTTAATGGTTAGGATTAGGATTAGGGTTAAGGGTTAGCGTAAGGCTTAGGGGTTTGGGTGAAGGGTTAGGGTTTTTGTTAGGCATAGCGTTGGGGTTAGAAGTAAGGGTTACTGTCAGTGTTAGGGTTGTAGGTAGGGTTCCGGTTAGGGTTAGCGGTTTAGAATTAGGGTTAGGGATTAGGTGTTCCAGTGATGACTAGGAGATAGTGTTAGAATTATGGGATAGGGGATGTTCTCAGGGAATGGGTTATGCATTAACGTTAGGATAAGAGGTTAAAGTTAGGCGCACGGTGAGGTTTACGTGTTAAGGGGAGAAATAGGAACAGGGTTGGGTGTTATGTTCAGGGTTAGGGTTATCTGTTAAAGGTATTGTTTATGCTTAGCGCACGGGCCCTGTCTGCATTAGGCGGTCGGGGGGAGTTTAGGGGGCTGGGATTGTACCTGGGAACCCACTCTATCATACTCTGGGTATGGGCCCGTGGGTTTCATGCAGGACACAGTGGTAGAGCCTCCTTTCACGCATGGCATGGGAGGATTGCAGGCTTTCTAAACTCTAAGAAAGCAAGAAGTCTGAGAATTAGATTTGGGGTTAGGATTATGGTTAGGGTTAAGGATGAAGTTTAGTGTTAGGGTGAGGGCTTAAGGTTAGGGATTAGGGTTAGGGTTAAAGGTTACTCTTAGGTTTAACGGTTACAGTTCGGTTTAGGTTTGAGGTTTACGGTTAGGGTTAAGATGAGGGGTTAGGGTTTGGTAGACGTTTGGGGTTAAGTGTTAGGTTTAGGGTTGAAGATTAGGATTAGGGTTAGGATTAAAGGTTAGCGTGAGAGTTAACGCTTAGGGTTAAGGTTAAGTGTTAGGGTTTACGGTTAGGCTTAGGGTTAGATTTAGGGTTAGAGTTATGTGCTATGTTTTGTGTTAGGGGTTATGGTTAGGTTTACTGTTCACGGTTAGGGTTGGGTTTAGGGGTTAGCATTAGGGTTAGGGATTAGGTTTAGGGTAAGGGTCTAGAGTTAATGTTGGGCTTTAGGCTCGGGGCTTAGGTTCAGGGTCAGGGATTAGCGTTGGTGGTAGGGCTTAGCTTTAGCGGTCAGTTTAAGGGCACAGGACCTGGTTAACCTACGGTGAGAGGGGTGCGGTCGGAGTCACCACGAAAGCACAACATCATTCCCTGGGCCTTGGGACAGGACCTCCATGCAGGACTCAGGCGGAGCCTCATCTCACACATGGCATGGCTGTATTGTAGGCTTGCTTCACTCTGGGAATGGAAGTAGTGTGAGAATTAGGGTTGGGGTTGGGGTTAGGGTTTTTCGTGTTAGGGGTTAGGTTTCGAGTCAGGGTTAGGTGCTAGGGATTAGTGGTTAGGGTTAGAGTTAGTGTTAGGGGTAAGGTGTTAAGTCTGGGTTAGGGGGCCAGGGTAAGGTTTAGGGTTGGAGTTAGCGTTAGGGTTAGGGGTTAGGGTTAAGGGATAGGGTTAGGATTCAGGGTGAGGGTTAGAGGGTTAACAGTTGGGGTTAGGCTTAGGGGTTAGGGATAGTGTTAGGGTTAAGGGTTAGGAGCTTGGTTCAGGTTTAAGGTTAGCATTAGGGGTTGGGGTTAGTGTTAACAGTAGGTCATTGTTGGGGTTAGATCTCTAGGCATTAGGGTAAAGGTTAGGGTTAGGGTTAAGAGATAGGGTTCTGTTTAATGTTTAGGATTGGGAATAGGTTAAGGGTTAGGGTTAAGGTTGGGGTTATGACGAAGGATCAACGGTTAGGGTTACTTTTAGGCGTAGGGTTACGGTAAGGGGTTAGGGTTAGTGTTAGTGTTGTTGGTCGGGTTAAGGTTAGGGTTGACGCTTCAGAATTAGGGATTAGGTGTTACGGTTATAGCTAGGAGTTAGGGTTATAATGACGGTATAGGGCTTGTTCTCAGGGTGTCATGCATTAACGTTAAGATATCGGGTTAAAGTTAGGGTTATGGTGAGGTTTACCTGTTAAGGTGAGCAGTAGGATCAGGGTTAGGTGTTATGTTGTGGGTTAGGCTTATGGGTGAGGGGTAGGGTTTATGCTTAGGGCACGGGCCCTGTATGCCCTAGGAGGCAAAGTTAGGTTTCTGTGATGGTCGCTGGGAACCCACTCTACCGCACGCAGTGTATGGGCCTCTGGGTTTCATGCAGGACACTGTGGCAGAGCCTCCTTTCACGCATGGCGTGGGAGGATTGCAGGCTTTCTAAACTCTAAGAAAGCAAGAACTCTGAGAATTAGATGTAGGGTTAGGGTTATGGTTAGGGTTAAGGATGAAGTTTAGTGTTAGGGTGAGGGCTTAGGCTTAGGGATTACGGTTAGGGTTAAAGGTTACTCTTAGATTTAACGGTTACACTTTGGTTTAGGGTTGAGGTTTAAGGTTAGGGTTAAGATGAGGGGTTAGGGTTTGGTACAGGGTTAGGGTTAAGTGTTAGGTTTAGGGTTGAAGATTAGGATTAGGGTTAGGATGAAAGGTTAGCGTGAGAGTTAACGCTTAGGGTTAAGGTTAAGAGTTAGGGTTTAGGGTTAGAGTTAGGGTTAGGGTTAGTTTTAGGGTTAGAGTTATGTGCGATGGTTTGTGTTAGAGGTTAGGGTTAGGTTTACTGTTCACGGTTAGGGTTACGTTTAGGGGTTAGCATTAGGGTTAGGGTTAGGGTTAAGGGATAGGATTAGGGTTAAGTGTTGGGATTAGGGTTAGGGTTTAGTGTTAGTGTTATCATTAAGTATTAGGGTTAGGGTCAGGGTTAAATGCTTGGGTGCGGGTAATGGTTAGGGTCAGGGTTAAGGTTCACGGATAGGGTTAGTGTTAAGAGTTACGGGTAGGTTTAGGGTTAGGGTTAGAGTTAGCATTAAGGCTTACGGTTAGGATTAGGCGGTAGGTTAGATTTAGGGTTAGATCTAGGCGTTAGGGTAAGGGCTAGCGTTAGGGTTAAGAGATAGGGTTAGGTTTAATGCTTAGGATTAGGGTTAGGGTTTGGGGTTAAAGTAAGTGTTAGGGGTTAGGTTTAAGGATCAAAGGTTAGGGTTATTTGTAGCTGTAGTGTTAGGGTTAGGGATAAGGGATCCCATTAGCATTAAGGGTCTTCCTTACTGTAGGGTTAAGGGTTAGGCTTAGAGTTAAAGGTTAAGGTTAGGGTCAGTGTTAAGATTTAGGGTGAGGGCTAACGGTTAGGGTAAAGGTTAAGCGTTAGGGTTAGGGATTAGTGACTATGGTTTTTGGTTAATGTTAGGGTTAGCGGTTAGGAGTTAGTGTTTTATGAAGGGGTATGGTTAGAATTAGGATTGGGGTTAGAGTTAGGGTTAGGTATAGGGGTTAGGTTTAGGGGTTAGTTTTAGGGTAACAGGATAGGATTAGGGTTATGGGTTGGGCTTAGGTTTAGGGTTAAATTTTACTGCTAGTGTTAGGGATAGGGTTCAGGGTTAGCTTTAGGGGTTCTGGTTAGGGTTAGGTGTTAGGTTAGTGTCAGGGTTAGGTCTAGTCGTGAGGGTAAGGTTTAGGGTTAGCTTTAAGAGCTAGGGTTAGGTTTAATGGTTAGGATTAGGATTAGGGTTAAGGGTTAGCGTAAGGCTTAGGGGTTTGGGTGAAGGGTTAGGGTTTTTGTTAGGCATAGCGTTGGGGTTAGAATTAAGGCTTACTGTCAGTGTTAGGGTTGTAGGTAGGGTTCCGGTTAGGGTTAGCGGTTTAGAATTAGGGTTAGGGATTTGGTGTTCCAGTGATGACTAGGAGATAGGGTTAGAATTATGTGATAGGTGTTGTTCTCAGGGAATGGGTTATGCATTAACGTTAGGATAAGAGGTTAAAGTTAGGCGCACGGTGAGGTTTACGTGTTAAGGGGAGAAATAGGAACAGGGTTGGGTGTTATGTTCAGGGTTAGGGTTATCTGTTAAAGGTATTGCTTATGCTTAGCGCACAGGCCCTGTCTGCACTAGGAGGGCGGGGGGAGTTTAGGGGGCTGGGATTGTACCCGGGAACCCACTCTATCATACTCTGGGTATGGGCCCGTGGGTTTCATGCAGGTCACAGTGGTAGAGCCTCCTTTCACGCATGGCATGGGAGGATTGCAGGCTTTCTAAACTCTAAGAAAGCAAGAAGTCTGAGAATTAGATTTAGGGTTAGGATTATGGTTAGGGTTAAGGATGAAGTTTAGTGTTAGGGTGAGGGCTTAAGGTTAGGGATTAGGGTTAGGGTTAAAGGTTACTCTTAGGTTTAACGGTTACAGTTCGGTTTAGGGTTGAGGTTTACGGTTAGGGTTAAGATGAGGGGTTAGGGTTTGGTAGACGTTTGGGGTTAAGTGTTAGGTTTAGGGTTGAAGATTAGGATTAGGGTTAGGATTAAAGGTTAGCGTGAGAGTTAACGCTTAGGGTTAAGGTTAAGTGTTAGGGTTTACGGTTAGGCTTAGGGTTAGATTTAGGGTTAGAGTTATGTGCTATGGTTTGTGTTAGGGGTTAGGGTTAGGTTTATTGTTCACGGTTAGGGTTGGGTTTAGGGGTTAGCATTAGGGTTAGGGATTAGGTATAGGGTAAGGGTCTAGAGTTAATGTTGGGCTTTAGGCTCGGGGCTTAGGTTCAGGGTCAGGGGTTAGCGTTGGTGGTAGGGCTTAGCTTTAGCGGTCAGTTTAAGGGCACAGGACCTGGTTAATCTACGGTGAGAGGGGTGCGGTCGGAGTCACCACAAAAGCACAACATCATTCCCTGGGCCTAGGGACAGGACCTCCATGCAGGACTCAGGCGGAGCCTCATCTCTCACATGGCATGGCTGTATTGTAGGCTTGCTTCACTCTGGGAATGGAAGTAGTGTGAGAATTAGGGTTGGGGTTGGGGTTAGGGTTTTTCGTGTTAGGGGTTAGGTTTCGAGTCAGGGTTAGGTGCTAGGGATTAGTGGTTAGGGTTAGAGTTAGTGTTAGGGGTAAGGTGTTAAGTCTGGGTTAGGGGGCCAGGGTAAGGTTTAGGGTTGGAGTTAGCGTTAGGGTTAGGGGTAAGGGTTAAGGGATAGGGTTAGGATTCAGGGTGAGGGTTAGAGGGTTAACAGTTGGGGTTAGGCTTAGGGGTTAGGGATAGTGTTAGGGTTAAGGGTTAGGAGCTTGGTTCAGGTTTAAGGTTAGCATTAGGGGTTGGGGTTAGTGTTAACTGTAGGTCAGTGTTGGGGTTAGATCTCTAGGCATTAGGGTAAAGGTTAGGGTTAGGGTTAAGAGTTAGGGTTCTGTTTAATGGTCAGGATTGGGAATAGGGTTAAGGGTTAGGGTTAAGGTTAGGGGTTATGACGAAGGATCAACGGTTAGGGTTACTTTTAGGCGTAGGGTTAGGGTAAGGGGTTAGGGTTAGTGTTACTGTTGTTGGTCGGGTTAAGGTTAGGGTTCGCCTTTCAGAATTAGGGATTAGGTGTTACGGTTATAGCTAGGAGTTAGGGTTATAATGACGGTATAGGGCTTGTTCTCAGGGTGTCATGCATTAACGTTAAGATATGGTGTTAAAGTGAGGGTTATGGTGAGGTTTACCTGTTAAGGTGAGCAGTAGGATCAGGGTTAGGTGTTATGTTGTGGGTTAGGCTTATGGGTGAGGGGTAAGGTTTATGCTTAGGGCACGGGCCCTGTATGCCCTAGGAGGCAAAGTTAGGTGTCTGGGATGGTCGCTGGGAACCCACTCTACCACACGCAGTGTATGGGCCTCTGGGTTTCATGCAGGACACTGTGGCAGAGCCTCCTTTCACGCATGGCGTGGGAGGACTGCAGGCTTTCTAAACTCTAAGAAAGCAAGAAGTCTGAGAATTAGTTTTAGGGTTAGGGTTATGGTTAGGGTTAAGGATGAAGTTTAGTGTTAGGGTGAGGGCTTAGGGTTAGAGATTCGTGTTAGGGTTAAAAGTTACTCTTAGATTTAACGGTTACACTTTGGTTTAGGGTTGAGGTTTAAGGTTAGGGTTAAGATGGGGGGTTAGGGTTTGGTACAGGGTTAGGGTTAAGTGTTAGGTTTAGGGTTGAAGATTAGGATTAGGGTTAGGATTATAGGTTAGCGTGAGAGTTAACGCTTAGGGTTAAGGTTAAGAGTTAGGGTTTAGGGTTAGGGTTAGGGTTAGGGTTAGTTTTAGGGTTAGAGTTATGTGCTATGGTTTGTGTTAGAGGTTAGGGTTAGGTTTACTGTTCACGGTTAGGGTTACGTTTAGGGGTTAGCATTAGTGTTAGGGTTAGGGTTAGGGTTAAGGGATAGGATTAGGGTTAAGTGTTGGGCTTAGGGTTAGGGTTTAGTGTTAGGTTTATCATAATGTATTAGGCTTAGGGTCAGGGTTAAATGCTTGGGTGCGGGTAATGGTTAGGGTCAGGGTTAAGGTTTACGGATAGGGTTCGTGTTAAGGGTTACGGGTAGGTTTAGGGTTCAGGGTTAGCGTTGACATTAGGGCTTAAGGTTAGGATTAGGCGGGAGGTTAGATTTAGGGTTAGATCTAGGCGTTAGGGTAAGGGCTAGCGTTAGGGTTAAAAGATAGGATTAGGTTTAATGCTTAGGATTAGGGTTAGGGTTTGGGGTTAAAGTAATTGTTAGGGGTTAGGTTTAAGGATCAAAGGTTAGGGTTATTTTTAGCTGTAGTGTTAGGGTTAGGGATAAGGGATCCCATTAGCATTAAGGGTCTTCCTTACTGTAGGGTTAAGGGTTAGGCTTAGAGTTAAAGGTTAAGGTTAGGGTCAGTGTTAAGAAATAGGGTGAGGGATAACGGTTAGGGTAAAGGTTAAGCGTTAGGGTTAGGGATTAGCGATTAGGGTTTTTGGTTAGTGTTAGGGTTAGAGGTTAGGCGTTCGTGTTTTATGAAGGGGTATGGTTAGAATTAGGATTGGGGTTAGAGTTAGGGTTAGGTATAGGGGTTAGGTTTAGGGGTTAGTTTTAGGGTAAAAGGATAGGGTTAGGGTTATGGGTTGGGCTTAGGTTTAGGGTTAAAGTTTACTGCTAGGGTTAGGGATAGGTTTCAGGGTTAGCATTAGGGGTTCTGGTTAGGGTTAGGTGTTAGGTTAGTGTCAGGGTTAGGTCTAGTCGTGAGGGTAAGGTTTAGGGTTAGCTTTAAGAACTAGGTTTAGGTTTAATGGTTAGGATTAGGATTAGGGTTAAGGGTTAGCGTAAGGCTTAGGGGTTTGGTTGAAGGGTTAGGGTTTTTGTTAGGCATAGCGTTGGGTTTAGAAGTAAGGGTTACTGTCAGTGTTAGGGTTGTAGATAGGGTTCCGGTTAGGGTTAGCGGTTTAGAATTAGGGTTAGGGATTTGGTGTTCCAGTGATGACTAGGAGATAGGGTTAGAATTATGGGATAGGGGTTGTTCTCAGGGAATGGGTTATGCATTAACGTTAGGATAAGAGGTTAAAGTTAGGCTCACGGTGAGGTTTACGTGTTAAGGGGAGAAATAGGAACAGGGTTAGGTGTTATGTTCAGGGTTAAGGTTATCTGTTAAAGGTATTCTTTATGCTTAGCACACGGGCCCTGTCTGCATTAGGCGGGCGGGGGGAGTTTAGGGGCTGGGATTGTACCCGGGAACCCACTCTATCATACTCTGGGTATGGGCCCGTGGGTTTCATGCAGGACACAGTGGTAGAGCCTCCTTTCACGCATGGCATGGGAGGATTGCAGGCTTTCTAAACTCTAAGAAAGCAAGAAGTCTGAAAATTAGATTTAGGGTTAGGATTATGGTTAGGATTAAGGATGAAGTTTTGTGTTAGGGTGAGGGCTTCAGGTTAGGGCTTAGGGTTAGGGTTAAATGTTACTCTTAGGTTTAACGGTTACACTTTGGTTTAGGGTTGAGGTTTACGGTTAGGGTTAAGATGAAGGGTTAGGGTTTGGTAGACGTTTAGGGTTAAGTGTTGGGTTTAGGGTTGAAGATTAGGATTAGGGTTAGGATTAAAGGTTAGCGTCAGAGTTAACGCTCAGTGTTTACTGTTAGGGTTAGGGTTAGTTTTAGGGTTAGAGTTATGTGCTATGGTTTGTGTTAGAGGTTAGGGTTAGGTTTACCGTTCACGGTTAGGGTTACGTTTAGGGTTTAGCATTAGGGTTAAGGTTAGGGTTAAGGGATAGGATTAGGGTTAAGTGTTAGGTTTAGGGTTGAAGATTAGGATTAGGGTTAGGATTAAAGGTTAGCATGAGATTTAACGCTTAGGGATAAGGTTTAGAGTTAGGGTTTACTGTTAGGGTTAGGGTTAGTTTTAGGGTTAGAGTTATGTGCTATGGTTTGTGTTAGAGGTTAGGGTTAGGTTTACTGTTCACGGTTAGGGTTACGTTTAGGGTTTAGCATTAGGGTTAGGGATTAGTTTTAGGGTAAGGGTTCAGAGTTAGTGTTGGACTTTAGGCTCGGGGCTTCGGTTCAGGGTCAGGGGTTAGGGTCGGTGGTACGGCCTAGCTTTAGCGGTGAGTTAAAGGGCACAACACCTGGTTAATCTAAGGTGAGAGGGGTGCGGTCGGAGTCATCACGAAAGGACAACATCATTCCCTGGGCCTTGGGACAGGACCTACATGCAGGACTCAGGCGGAGCCTCATCTCACACATGGCATGGCTGTATTGTAGGCTTCCTTCACTCTGGGAATGGAAGTAGTGTGAGAATTAGGGTTGGGGTTGGGGTTAGGGATTTCGAGTTAGGGGTTAGGTTTCGAGTCAGGGTTAGGTGCTAGGGATTAGTGGTTCGGGTTAGAGTTAGTGTTAGGGGTTAGGTGTTAAGTCTGGGTTAGGGGGCCAGGGTAAGGTTTAGGGTTGGAGTTAGCGTTAGGGTTAGGGGTTAGGTTTAAGGGAGAGGGTTAGGTATCAGGGTGAGGGTTAGAGGGTTAACAGTTGGGGTTAAGCTTAGGGGTTAGGGATAGTGTTAGAGTTAAGGGTTAGAAGTATGGTTCAGGTTTATGTTTAGCATTAGGGGTTGGGGTTAGTGTTAACTGTAGGTCAGTGTTGGGGTTAGATCTCTAGGCATTAGGGTAAAGGTTAGGGTTAGGGTTAAGTGTTAGGGTTATGTTTAATGGTTAGGATTGGGAATAGGGTTAATGGTTAGGGTTAAGGTTAGGGGTTATGACGAAGGATCCACCGTTAGGGTTACTTTTAGGCGTAGGTTTAGGATAAGAGGTTAGGGTTAGTGTTAGTGTTGTTGGTCGGGTTAAGGTTAGGGTTGGCATTTCAGAATTAGGGATTAGGTGTTACGGTTATGGCTAGGAGTTAGGGTTATAATGACGGTATAGGGCTTGTTCTCAGGGTGTCATGCATTAACGTTAAGATATGGGGTTAAAGTTAGGGTTACGGTGAGGTTTACCTGTTAAGGTGAGCAGTAGGATCAGGGTTATGTGTTATGTTCTGGGTTAGGCTTATGGTTGAATGGAGGGTTTATGCTTAGGGCACGGGCCCTGTATGCCCTAGGAGGCAAAGTTAGGTGTCTGTGATGGTCGCTGGGAACCCACTCTATCGTACGCAGTGTATGGGCCTCTGGGTTTTAGGCAGGACACTGGCAGAGCATCCTTTCACGCATGGCATGGGAGGATTGCAGGCTTTCTAAACTCTAAGAAAGCAAGAAGTCTGAGAATTAGATTTAGGGTTAGGATTATGGTTAGGGTTAAGGATGAAGTTTAGTGTTAGGGTGAGGGCTTAAGGTTAGGGATTAGGGTTAGGGTTAAAGGTTACTCTTAGATTTAACAGTTACACTTTGGTTTAGGGTTGAGGTTTACGGTTAGGGTAAAGATGAGGGGTTAGGGTTTGGTACGGGGTTAGGGTTTGGTACAGGTTTAGGGTTAAGTGTTAGGTTTAGGGTTGAGGATTAGGATTAGGGTTAGGATAAAAGGTTAGCATGAGAGTTAACGCTTAGGGTTAAGGTTAAGAGTTAGCGTTAGCGTTAGGGTTAGGGTTAGTTTTAGGGTTAGAATTATGTGCCATGGTTTGTGTTAGAGGTAAGGATTAGGTTTACTGTTCATGGTTAGGGTTACGTTTAGGGGTATCATTAGGGTTAGAGTTAGGGTTAGGGTTAAGGGATAGGATTAGGGTTAAGTGTTGAGCTTAGGGTTAGGGTTTAGAGTTAGGGTTATCCTTAAGGATTAGGGTTAGGGTCAGGGTTAAATGTTTGGGTGCGGGTAATGGTTAGGGTCTGGGTTAAGGTTTATAGATAGGGTTAGTGTTAAGGGTTACGGGTAGGTTTAGGGTTCAGGGTTTAGAGTTAGCATTAGGGCTTAAGGTTAGGATTAGGTGGTAGGTTAGATTTAGGGTTAGATCTAGGCGTTAGAGTAAGGGTTAAGAGATAGGGTTAGGTTTAATGCTTAGGATTAGGGTTAGGGTTTGGGGTTAAGTGTGAGGGGTTAGGTTTAAGGATCAAAGGTTAGGGTTATTTTTAGCTGTAATGTTAGGTTTAGGGATAAGGGATAAGATTGGCGTAAGGGTTTTTCTTACTGTTAGGGTTAAGGGTCAGGCTTAGATTAAAGGTTAAGGGTAGGGTCAGTGTTAAGGGTTAGGGTGAGGGTTAACGGTTACGGTAAAGGTTAAGCGTTAGGGTTAGGGATTAGCGATTAGGGTTTTTGGTAAGTGTTAGGGATAGGAGTTCGTGTTTTATGAAGGGGTATGGTTAGAATTAGGATTGGGGTTAGTGTTAGGGTTAGGTTTTGGGGTTAGGGTTAGGGTAAAAGGATAGGATTAGGGTTAAGGGTTGGGATCAGGTTTAGGGGTAAAGTTTAGTGCTCTGGTTAATGTTTAGTGTTATGGTCCAGTTTAAGTGTTAGGGTGAGGGTTAACGGTTAGGATTAGGCTTAGAGGTTGGGGATATAGTGAGGGTTCAGTGTTAGGGTTAGGTTTAGGGTTCAGGGTTAGGGTTAGCTTTAGGTGTTATGGTTAGGGTTAGGTGTTAGGTTAGTGTCAGGGTTCGGTCTAGTCGTGAGGGTTTGGTTTAGGGTTTGCTTTAAGCGCTAGGGTTAGGTTTAATGTTTAGGATTAGGATTAGGGTTAAGGGTTAGGGTAAGGCTTAGGGGTTAGGGTGAAGTGTTAGGGTTTTTGTTAGGCATAGAGTTGGGGTTAGAAGTAAGGGTTACAGTCAGTGTTAGGGTTGTAGGTAGGGTTACGGTTAGGGTTAGCAGTTTAGAATTAGGGTTAGGGATTAGGTGTTACAGTTATGACTAGGAGATAGGGTTAGAATTATGGGATAGGGGTTGTTCTCAGGGAATGGGTTATGCATTAACGTTAGGATAAGAGGTTAAAGTTAGGCTCACGGTGAGGTTTACGTGTTAAGGGGAGAAATAGGAACAGGGTTGGGTGTTATGTTCAGGGTTAGGGTTATCTGTTAAAGGTATTGTTTATGCTTAGCGCACGGGCCCTGTCCGCATTAGGCGGGCGGGGGGAGTTTAGGGGGCTGGGATTGTACCCGGGAACCCACTCTATCATACTCTGGGTATGGGCCCGTGGGTTTCATGCAGGACACAGTGGTAGAGCCTCCTTTCACGCATGGCATGGGAGGATTGCAGGCTTTCTAAACTCTAAGAAAGGAAGAAGTCTTATAATTTGATTTTAGGGTTAGGTTTATGGATAGGGTTAAGGATAAATTTTAGTGTTAGTGTGAGGGCTTAGGGTTAGGGATTAGGGTTAGGGTTAAAGGTTACTCTTAGATTTAACGGTTACACTTTGGTTTAGGGTTGAGGTTTACGGTTAGGGTTAAGATGAGGGGTTAGAGTGTGGTACAGGGTTAGGGTTAAGTGTTTGGTTTAGGGTTGAAGATTAGGATTAGGGTTAGGATTAAAGGTTAGCATGAGAGTGAACGCTTAGTGTTATTTTAAGAGTTAGGGTTTATGGCGGGGCGCAGTGGCTCACGCCTGTAATCCTACCACTCTGGGAGGCCGAGGTGGGTGGATCGTTTGAGCTCAGGAGTTCAAGACCAGCCTGAGCAAGAGCGAGACCCCATCTGTACTAAAAATAGAAAGAAATTATAAGGACAGCTAAAAATATATATAGAAAAAAATTAGCCAGGCATGGTGGCGCATGCCTGTAGTCCCAGCTACTCGGGAGGCTGAGACAGGAGGATTCCTTGAGCTCAGGAGTCTGAGGTTGCTGTGAGCTAGGCTGATGCCACGGCACTCACTCTATCTTGGGCAACAGAGTGAGACTCTCTCAAAAAAAAAAAAAAAAAAAAAAAGATTTAGGGTTTAGGGTTATGGTTAGGGTTAGGGTTAGTTTTAGGGTTAGAGTTATGTGCTATGGTTTATGTTAGAGGTTAGGGTTAGGTTTACTGTTCACGGTTAGGGTTGGGTTTAGGGGTTAGCATTAGGGTTAGGGATTAGGTTTAGGGTAAGGGTCTAGAGTTAATGTTGGGCTTTAGGCTCGGGGCTTAGGTTCAGGGTCAGGGGTTAGCGTTGGTGGTAGGGCTTAGCTTTAGCGGTCAGTTTAAGGGCACAGGACCTGGTTAATCTACGGTGAGAGGGGTGCGGTCGGAGTCACCACGAAAGCACAACATCATTCCCTGGGCCTTGGGACAAAACCTACATGCAGGACTCAGGCGGAGCCTCATCTCACACATGGCATGGCTGTATTGTAGGCTTGCTTCACTCTGGGAATGGAAGTAGTGTGAGAATTAGGGTTGGGGTTGGGGTTAGGGTTTTTCGTGTTAGGGGTTAGGTTTCGAGTCAGGGTTAGGTGCTAGGGATTAGTGGTTAGGGTTAGAGTTAGTGTTAGGGGTAAGGTGTTAAGTCTGGGTTAGGGGGCCAGGGTAAGGTTTAGGGTTGGAGTTAGCGTTAGGTTTAGGGGTTAGGGTTAAGGGATAGGGTTAGGATTCAGGGTGAGGGTTAGAGGGTTAACAGTTGGGGTTAGGCTTAGGGTTAAGGGATAGTGTTAGGGTTAAGGGTTAGGAGCTTGGTTCAGGTTTAAGGTTAGCATTAGGGGTTGGGGTTAGTGTTCACTGTAGGTCAGTGTTGGGGTTAGATCTCTAGGCATTAGGGTAAAGGTTAGGGTTAGGGTTAAGAGTTAGGGTTCTGTTTAATGGTTAGGATTGGGAATAGGGTTAAGGGTTAGGGTTAAGGTTAGGGGTTATGACGAAGGATCAACGGTTAGGGTTACTTTTAGGCGTAGGATTAGGGTAAGGGGTTAGGGTTAGTGTTAGTGTTGTTGGTCGGGTTAAGGTTAGGGTTGGCGTTTCAGAATTAGGGATTAGGTGTTACGGTTATAGCTAGGAGGTAGGGTTATAATGACGGTATAGGGCTTGTTCTCAGGGTGTCATGCATTAACGTTAAGATATGGGGTTAAAGTTAGGGTTATGGTGAGGTTTACCTGTTAAGGTGAGCAGTAGGATCAGGGTTAGGTGTTATGTTGTGGGTTAGGCTTATGGGTGAGGGGTAGGGCTTATGCTTAGGGCACGGGCCCTGTATGCTCTAGGAGGCAAAGTTAGGTGTCTGGGATGGTCGCTGTGAACCCACTCTACCGCACGCAGTGTATGGGCCTCTGGGTTTCATGCAGGACACTGTGGCAAAGCCTCCTTTCACGCATGGCGTGGGAGGATTGCAGGCTTTCTAAACTCTAAGAAAGCAAGAAGTCTGAGAATTAGATTTAGGGTTAGGGTTATGGTTAGGGTTAAGGATGAAGTTTAGTGTTAGGGTGAGGGCTTAGGCTTAGGGATTACGGTTAGGGTTAAAGGATACTCTTAGATTTAACGGTTACACTTTGGTTTAGGGTTGAGGTTTAAGGTTAGGGTTAAGATGAGGGGTTAGGGTTTGGTACAGGGTTAGGGTTAAGTGTTAGGTTTAGGGTTGAAGATTAGGATTAGGGTTAGGATTAAAGGTTAGCGTGAGAGTTAACGCTTAGGGTTAAGGTTAAGAGTTAGGGTTTAGGGTTAGGGTTAGGGTTAGGGTTAGTTTTAGGGTTAGAGTTATGTGCTATGGTTTGTGTTAGAGGTTAGGGTTAGGTTTACTGTTCACGGTTAGGGTTACGTTTAGCGGTTAGCATTAGGGTTAGGGTTAGGGTTAGGGTTAAGGGATAGGATTAGGGTTAAGTGTTGGGCTTAGGGTTAGGGTTTAGTGTTAGGGTTATCATTAAGGATTAGGGGTAGGGTCAGGGTTAAATGCTTGGGTGTGTGTAATGGTTAGGGTCAGCGTTAAGGTTCACGGATAGGGTTACTGTTAAGGGTTACAGGTAGGTTTAGGGTTCAGGGTTAGCGTTAGCATTAAGGCTTAAGGTTAGGATTAGGCGGTAGATTAGATTTAGGGTTAGATCTAGGCGTTAGGGTAAGGGCTAGCGTTAGGGTTAAGAGATAGGGTTAGGTTTAATGCTTAGGATTAGGGTTAGGGTTTGGGGTTAAAGTAAGTGTTAGGGGTTAGGTTTAAGGATCCAAGGTTAGGGTTATTTGTAGCTGTAGTGTTAGGGTTAGGGATAAGGGATCCCATTAGCATTAAGGGTCTTCCTTACTGTAGGGTTAAGGGTTAGGCTTAGAGTTAAAGGTTAAGGTTAGGGTCAGTGTTAAGAATTAGGGTGAGGGTTAACGGTTAGGGTAAAGGTTAAGCGTTAGGGTTAGGGATTAGTGATTACGGTTTTTGGTTAGTGTTAGGGTTAGCGGTTAGGAGTTAGTGTTTTATGAAGGGGTATGGTTAGAATTAGGATTGGGATTAGAGTTAGGGTTAGGTATAGGGGTTAGGTTTAGGGGTTAGTTTTAGGGTAAAAGGATAGGATTAGGGTTATGGGTTGGGCTTAGTTTTAGGGTTAAGGTTTACTGCTAGGGTTAGGGATAGGGTTCAGATTTAGCTTTAGGCGTTCTGGTTAGTGTTAGGTGTTAGGTTAGTGTCAGGGTTAGGTCTAGTCGTGAGGGTAAGGTTTAGGGTTAGCTTAAGAGCCAGGGTTAGGTTTAATGGTTAGGATTAGCATTACGGTTAAGGGTTCGGGTAATGCGTAGTGGTTAGGGTGAAGGGTGAAGTGTTAGGGCTTTTGTTAGGCATAGCGTTGGGGTTAGAACTAAGGGTTCCTGTCAGTGTTAGGGTTGTAGGCAGCGTTACGGTTAGACTTAGCGGTTTAGAATTAGGGTTAGGGATTAGGTGTTACATTTATGACTAGGAGATAGGGTTAGAATTATTGGATAGGGGATGTTCTCAGGGAATGGTTTATGTATTAACGTTATGATAAGAGGTTAAAATTAGGCTCATGGTGAGGTTTACGTGTTAAGGGGAGAAATAGGAACAGGGTTAGGTGCTATGTTCAGGGTTAGGGTTATCTGTTAAAGGTATTGTTTATGCTTAGCGCAGGGGCCCTGTCTGCATGAAGCTGGGGGGAGGTTAGGGGGCTGGCATTGTCACGGGGAACCCGCTGTATCGGACTCTGGGTATGGGCCCGTGGTTTTCATGCAGGACACAGTGGTAGAGCCTACTTTCCCACATGGCATGGGAGGATTGCAGGCTTTCTAAACTCTAAGAAAGCAAGAAGTCTGAGAATTAGATTTAGGGTTATGATTATGGTTAGGGTTCAGGATGAAGTGTAGTGTTATGGTGACGGGATAGGGTTACAGATTAGGGTTACGGTTTAAGGGTACTCTTCGTTTTAACAATTACAGTTTGTTTTAGTGTTGAGGTTTGCAGATAGGGTTAAGATGAGGGGTTAGGGTTTGGTACATGGTTAGGGTTGTGTTAGGTTTAGGATTGAAGATTAGGATTAGGGTTGGGATTAAAGGTTAGCATGAGAGTTAACGGTTAAGGTTAAGGTTAAGGGTTAGAGTTGCGGTTTAGGTTCAGGGTTAAGCGTTAGGGTTAGTTTTAGGGTTAGAGTTATGAGTTAGGGTTTGTGTTAGAGGTAGGGTTAGGTTCACTGTTCACGGTTAGGGTTACCTCTAGGGGTTAGCATTAGGGTTAGGGATTAGGTTTAGGGTAAGTGTTTAGAGTTAGTGTTGGGCTTTAGGCTCGGGGCTTAGGTTCAGGGTCAGGGGTTAGGGTTGGTGGTAGGGCTTAGCTTTAGTGGTCAGTTTAAGGGCACAGGACCTGGTTAATCTACGGTGAGAGGGGTGTGGTCGGAGTCACCACGAAAGCACAACATCATTCCCTGGGCCTTGGTAGAGGACCTACATGCAGGACTCAGGCGGAGCCTCATCTCACACATGGCATGGCTGTATTGTAGGCTTGCTTTACTCTGGAAATGGAATTAGTGTGAGAATTACGGATAGGTTTGGGGTCAGGGGTTTCGATTTAGGGATTAGGTTTCGAGTCAGGGTCAGGTGCTAGGGATTAGTGGTTAGGGTTAGAGTTAGTGTTAGGGGTTAGGTGTTAAGTCTGGGTGTGGGGGCCAGGATAAGGTTTAGGGTTGGGGTTAGCGTTAGGGTTAGGTGTTAGGGTTAAAGTTTAGGCTTAGAGTCAGGGTTAAGTGTTGGGGTGAGGCTTAACATTTAGGGTTAAGGTTAGGGGGTTATGGATAGGGTTAGGGTTAAGGGTTAGTTTTATAGTTCAGGTTTAAGGTTAGGATCAGGGGTTAGGTTTAGTGTTAACTGTAGGTCAGTGTTGGGGTTAGATCTCTAGGCATTAAGGTATAGGTTAGGGGTACAGTTAAGTAGGGTTATGTTTAATGGTTAGGATTGGGATTAGCGTGAAGGGTTAGGGTTAAGGTTTAGGGGTTATGACTAAGTATCAATGGTTAGGGTTACTTTTAGGTGTAGGGTTAGGGTAAGTGTTTAGGGTTAGTGTTAGTGTTGTTGGTAGGATTAAGGTTAGGGTTGGCCTTTCAGAATTAGGGATTAGGTGTTACGGTTATGGCTAGGAGTTAGGGTTAGAATTACGCTATAGGGCTTGTTCTCAGGGTGTCATGCATTATCGTTAATATAAGGGGTTAAAGTTAGGGTTACGGTGAGGTTTATGTGTTAAGGTGGACAGTAGGATCAGGATCAGGTGTTATGTTTCGGGTTAGGGTTATGGGTGAGGGGTAGGGTTTGTGCTTAGGGCACAGGCCCTGTATGCACTAGGAGGCGAAGTTAGGGGTCTGTGATGGTCGCTGGGAACCCACTCTATCGTACGCAGTGTATGGGCCTCTGGGTTTCATGCAGGACACTGTGGCAGAGCGGGCTTTCATGCATGGCTTAGTAGGATTGTAGGCTTTCAAAACTCTGAGAAAGCAAGAAGTCTGAGAGTTAGATTTAGAGTTAGTATTATGGTACGGTTTAGGGATGAGGATTAGTGATAGGGTGAGGGCTTAGGGTTAGGGATTAGGGTTAGGGTTAGGGTTGTTGGTAGGGTGAAGGTTAGGGTTGGCATTTTAGAATTAAGGATGAAGTGTTACGGTTATGGCTAGGGGTTAGGATTAGAATTATGGGATAGGGCTCCTTCTCAGTGTGTTATGCATTAACGTTAAGATAAGGGGATAAGTTAGGGTTACGGGGAGGTTTATGTTTTAAGGTGAGCAATAGGATCAGGGTCAGGTGCTATGTTCAGGGTGAGGGTTATCTGTTAGGGGTAGTGTTTATATTTAGCGTACAGGCTCTGTCTGCACTGGGCGGGGGGCTGGGGTTACGGGGATGGGATTTCCCCGGGAACCCACTCTATCATACGCTAGGTATGGGCTCCTGGTTTCATGCAAGAGAGAGCTGCAGAGCCCCCTTTTACTCATGGCATGGGAGGATTTTAGGCTTTCTAAACTCTAAGAAAGCAAGAAGTCCGAGAATTAGATTTAGGGGTAGGATTATGATAATGTTTAGGGTTAGGGTTAGTGTTAAGGTGGGGTCTTAGGGTTAAGGGTTAGCGTTAGAGGTTAGTGTTAGGTTTAACAGTTACAGTTAGGTTTATGGTTAAGTTTGAGGGTTAGGGTTAAGGTTTGGGTTTAGCGTTTGACACAGGGTTAGGCTTCAGTGTTAGCTTTATGGTTAAAGATTAGGATTAGGGTTAGTGTGAGGGTTAATGGTAAGGGTCAAGATTAAGGGTTAGGGTTGGGGTTAGGGTTAGGTTTAATGTTAGGGGTTAGGGTTAGGCTTAGGGTTAAGGGATAGGATTAGGGTTAAGTGTTGGGCTTATGGTTAGGGTTAAAGTTTAGTGTTAGGGTTAATGTTTAGTGTTATGGTCCAGTTTAAGTGTTAGGGTGAGGGATAACAGTTAGGATTAGGCTTAGGGGTTAGGGATATAGTGAAGGATCAGTGTTAGGGTTAGGTTTAGGGTTCAGGGTTAGGGTTAGCTTTAGGGGTTATGGCTAGTGTTAGGTGTAAGGTTAGTGTCAGGGTTAGGTCTAGTCGTGAGGGTAAGGTTTAGGGTTAGCTTTAAGAGTTAGGGTTAGGTTTAATGGTTAGGATTAGGATTACGGTTAAGGGTTAGGGTAATGCGTAGGGATTAGGGTGACGGTGAAGGGTTAGGGCTTTTGTTAGGCATAGCGTTGGGGTTAGAAGTAAGGGTTCCTGTCAGTGTTAGGGTTGTAGGCAGCGTTACGGTTAGGCTTAGCGGTTGAGAATTAGGGTTAGGGATTAGGTGTTACAGTTATGACTAGGAGATAGGGTTAGAATTATTGGATACGGGATGTTCTCAGGAAATGGGTTATGCATTAACGTTAGGATAAGAGGTTAAAGTTAGGCTCATGGTGAGGTTTACGTGTTAAGGGGAGAAATAGGAACAGGGTTAGGTGCTATGTTCAGGGTTAGGGTTATCTGTTAAAGGTATTGTTTATGCTTAGCGCACGGGCCCTGTCTACATTAAGCTGGGGCGAGGTTAGGGGGCTGGGATTGTCACCGGGAACCCACTGTATCAGACTCTGTGTATGGGCCCGTGGTTTTCATGCAGGACACAGTGGTAGAGCCTCCTTTCCCACATGGCATGGGAGGATTGCAGGCTTTCTAAACTCTAAGAAAGCAAGAAGTCTGAGAATTAGATTTAGGGTTAGGATTATGGTTAGGGTTCAGGATGAAGTGTAGTGTTATGGTGAGGGGATAGGGTTACAGATTAGGGTTACGGTTTAAGGTTACTGTTAGGTTTAACAGTTACAGTTCGTTTTAGGGTTGAGGTTTGTGGATAGGGTTAAGATTAGGGGTTAGGGTTTGGTACAGGGTTAGGGTTGTGTTAGGTTTAGGGTTGAAGATTAGGATTAGGGTTAGGATTAAAGGTTAGCATGAGAGTTAACGGTTAAGGTTAAGGTTAAGGGATAGGGTTAGGGTTTAGGTTCAGGGTTAAGGGTTAGGGTTAGTTTTAGGGTTAGAGTTATGTGTTAGGATTTGTGTTAGAGGTTAGGGTTAGGTTTACTGTTCACGGTTAGGGTTAGGTTTAGGGTTTAGCATTAGGGATAGGGATTAGGTTTAGGGTAAGTGTTTGGAGTTAGTGTTGGGCTTTAGGCTCGGGGCTTAGGTTCAGGGTCAGGGGTTAGGGTTGGTGGTAGGGCTTAGATTTAGCGGTCAGTTTAAGGGCACTGGACCTGGTTAATCTACGGTGACAGGGGTGTGGTCTGAGTCACCACGAAAGCACAACATCATTCCCTGGGCCTTGGGACAAAACCTACATGCAGGACTCAGGCGGAGCCTCATCTCACACATGGCATGGCTGTATTGTAGGCTTGCTTCACTCTGGGAATGGAAGTAGTGTGAGAATTAGGGTTAGGTTTGGGTTTAGGGGTTTCGAGTTAGGGGTTAGGTTTCGAGTCAGGGTCAGGTGCTAGGGATTAGTGGTTAGGTTTAGAGTTTGTGTTAGGGGTAAGGTGTTAAGTCTGGGTTAGGGGGCCAGGGTTAGGTTTAGGGTTGTGGTTAGCGTTAGGGTTAGGGGTTAGGGTTAAGGGATAGGGTTAGAGTCAGGGTTAATGTTAGGGTGAGGCTTAACAGTTAGGGTTAGGGTTAGGGGGTTAGGGATAGGGTTAGGGTTAAGGGTTATGTTTATGGTTCAGCTTTAAGGTTAGAATTTGGGGTTAGGATTAGTGTTAACTGTAGGTCAGTGTTGGGGTTAGATATCTAGGCATTAGGGTAGAGGTTAGCGGTAGGGTTAAGTAGGGTTATGTTTAATGGTTAGGATTGGGATTAGCATGAAGGGTTAGGGTTAAGGTTTAGGGGTTATGACTAAGGATCAATGGTTAGGGTTATTTTTAGGCGTAGGGTTAGGGTAAGGGTTTAGGGTTAGGGTTAGGGTTGTTGGTAGGGTGAAGGTAGGGTTGGCATTTTAGAATTAGGGATGAGGTGTTAGGGTAATGGCTGGGGATTAGATTTAGAATTATGGGATAGGGCTTCTTCTCAGGGTGTTATACATTAATGTTAAGATAAGGGGATAAGTTAGGGTTTCGGAGAGGTTTATGTTTTAAGGTGAGCAATAGGTTCAGGGTCAGGTTTTATATTGAGGGTGAGGGTTATCTGTTAGGGATAGTGTTTATACTTAGCGTACGGTCCCTGTCTGCACTGGGTGGGGGGCGGGGGTTAGAGGGATGGGATTGTCCCCGGGAACGCACTCTATCATACGCTGGGTATGGGCTCCTGGGTTTCATGCAGGACACAGTGGAAGAGCCCCCTTTTACTCATGGCATGGGAGGATTGTAGGCTTTCTTAACTCTGAGAAAGCAAGAAGTCTGAGAATTAGATTTAGGGGTAGGATTATGGTAATGTTTAGAGAGGAAGATTAGTGTTAGGGTGGCCTCTGAGGGTTAGGGGTTAGCGTTAAAGGTTAGTGTTATTTTTAATAGTTACAGTTACGTTTACGGTTAAGTTTCAGGGTTAGGGTTAAGGTTTGGTTTTAGCGTTTGGCACAGGGTTAGGCTTCAGTGTTAGGTTTATGGTTAAAGATTAGGATTAGGGTTAGGGTTAAGGGTTAGTGTGAGGGTTAATGGTAAGGGTCAAGATTAAGTGTTACGGTTGGGGTTAGGGTTAGGAATAAGGCTTCGTGTAACGTTTAGGGTTAGAGTTAAGTGTTATGGTTATGGCTAGAGGTTAGGGTTAGGTTTAGGGTTCATGGTTAGGGTTACATTTAGGGGTTCGGGTTACGGGTTAAGTTTAGGGTGAGTGTTTAGTGTTACTGTTGGGCGTTAGGATAAGGGCCGAGGTTTAGGGTTAGGATTTAGGTTTAGTGTTAGGGCTTAGATTTAGTGGTTAGTTTAAGGGCACATGCTCTGTTTAATCTATGGTGGGAAGGGTGCAGACTGGGTCGCCTCAACACCACACCATCGTACCTGGGCCTCGGGCCCAGACCTACATGCAGGACTCAGGCAGAGCCTCTTCTCATTTGTGGCATGGCTCTATTGTAGGCTTGGTCAACTCTGAGAACGGAGGAAGTGTGAGAATTAGGGTTATGGTTAGGGTTATGTGTTTAGGGTTAGAGGTTAGGGTTTGAGTGAAGTTTAGCTGTTAGGAATTAGAAGTTAGGATTAGTGTGTCAGGGGTTAGGTGTTAGGTTTTTGTAAGGGGCTAGCGTTAGATTTAGGGTTAGGGTTAATGTTCGGGCGGGTTAGGGGTCAGCCTTAGGGTTAGGCTTACGAGATAGGATTAAGGTAAAGGGTGAAGGCTTAAGATTAGCAGTAAGGGTTAAGGTTAGGGTTAAGGGTTAGGGTTTCGGTCCAAGTTAAGGGTGAGAGTGAGGGTTAACAGTTGCGATTAGGGTAATGGTTTAGGGATAGTAATAGGTTTAAGGGATAGGGTTAGGGTTAGGTTTAGGGTTCGGGGTTAGGGTTAGCATTAGCGGTTAGGGTTAGGGTTAGGGGTTAGGGTTACAGTTAGGGTTAGGTCTAGGCATTATGGTAATGGTTCGTGTTAGGGTTAAGAATTAGGGTTAGGTTTAATTGTTAGGATTATGATCAGTGTAATGGTTAGGGTTAGGGTTAGCGGTTAGAGTTAGGGTTAGTGTTAGGGTTGTTTGTAGGGTGAAGGTAAAGTTTAACAGTTGAGAATTAAGGTTAGGGATTAGGTGTTACGGTTATGCTAGGAGTTAGGCTTAGAATTAAGGGATAGGGTTTGTTCTTAGGGTAAGTGTTATTCAATAACATTAGGATAGGGGGTTAAAGTTAGGGTTACAGTGAGGTTTACGTGTTAAGGTGAACAATAACATCAGGGTTAGGTGTTATGTTCAGGGTTAGGGTTATGGGTGAGGTGCAGGGTTTTTGCTTAGGGCATAGGCCCTGTCAGCACTAGCAGGGGGAGTTAGGGGGCCGTGATTGTCCCCAGGAACCCACTCTATTGTACACAGAGTATGGGCTCCTGGGTTTCATGCAGGACACTGTGGTAGAGCCAGCTTTCACGCATGGCTTTGGAGAATTGTAGGCTTTTAAAACTCTGAGATAGCAAGAAGTCTGAGAATTAGATTTAGGGTTAGGATTATGGTTAGAGTTAGGAATGAAGATTAGTCAGGGAGAGGGCTTAGGGTTAGGGCTTAAGCTTCGAGTGAGGATTAGGGGTTAGGGAGTAGGTGTTGGGTTTAGTGATAGGGTTAGGGTTTAGGGGTTAGGGTTGGGTTAGGGGCTAGGGTTAGATTTATGGTGGGGTTATGGTTAGCATTAGGGGTTAGGGTTAGGGTTAAGGGATAGGATAAGGGTTAAGCGTTAAGGCTTAGGGTTAGCGTTAAGTGTTAGGTTTAGTTTTAAGGGTTAGGGTTACAGTTCGAGTTAAGGGTTAGTGTGGGGTTAACAGTTAGGGCTAGGCTTATGGCTTAAGGATAGAGTTAGGTTTAAGGCTTAGGATTAGGGTTCAGTGTTAGGGTTAGCATTAGGGATTAGGGTTAGGGTTAGGGGTTACGTTTACTCTTAGGGTTAGGTCTAGGCGTTAGGGTACGTGTTAGTGTTAGGCTTAAGAGTTAGGGTTAGGTTTAATTGTTAGGATTAGGATCAAGGTTAAGGGTTAGGGTTAAGGTTAGGGGTTAGGGTTAAGTGTCAAGTGTTACGGTTATTTTTAGGTGTACGGTTAGGGTTAGCGGTTAGGGTTAGGGTTAGTGTTAGGGTTGTTTGTAGGGGTAAGGTAATGTTTAGCAGTTTTGAATTAGCCTTAGGGATTAGGTGTTATAATTGTGGCTAGGAGTTAGGGTTAGAATTAAGGGATAGGGGTTGTTCTTAGGGTAAGTCTTATGCATTAACGTTAGGATAACGGGTTCAAGTTAGAGTTATGGTGAGGTTGATGTGTTAAGGTGAGCAATAGTATCAGGGTGAGCTGTGATGTTCAGGGTTAGGGTTATGGGTGAGGGGTAGTGTTTATGCTTATATCACGAGCCCTCCCTGCTCTAGGAGGGGGCTTAGGGGGCTGGGATAGATGCCAGAAGCCATTCTATCATATGCTGGGTATGGGCCCCCTGGTTTCATGCCGGACACAGTGGCCGAGCCTCCTTCTACACATGGCATGGGAGGATTGTAGGCTTTGTAAACTCTGAGAAAGCAAGAAGTCTGAGAATTAAATTTAGGGCTAGGATTAGGGTTAGGGTTAGCAATATAGGTTACTGTTATGGTGAGGGCTTAGGGTTAGGGGTTTTGGTTAGGGTCAGGGTTAAAGGTTAGTGTTAGGTTTAACAGTTACAGTTAGGTTTAGGGTTAAGCTTTAAGGTTTACGGTTAGGGTTAAGATTAGGGGTTAGGTTTTGGTACAGGGTAAGGGTTAAGTGCTAGGTTTAGGGTTAAAGATTAGGATTAGGGTTAGGGTTAAGGTTTAGTGTGAGGGTTAACGGTTAGGGTTAAGGTTAAGTGTTAGGGTTATGGGTTAGGGTTAGGGTTAAGTGCTCATGTTAGGTTTAGGGTTAGAGTTAAGTGTTATGGTTAGGGTTAGGGGTTTGGGTTAGGTTTAGGGTTCATGGTTAAGGTTACATTTAGGGGTTAGGTTTAGGGTAAGCGTTTAGTGTTAGTGTTGGGCATTAGGGTCAGGGCTTAGGTTTAGGGTTAGGGGTTAGGGTCAGTGTTTGGGCTTTGATTTAGCGGTTAGTTTAAGGGTACAGGACCTGTGTAATCTATGGTGAGAAGGGTGCAGAATGTTTCCATGCGACACCACACCATCGGATCCTGGGCCTTTGGCCCAGACCTACTTGCAGGACTCATGCAGAAACTCTACTCACGCATTGCATGGTTGTATTTTAAGCTTGGTTAACTCTGAGAATGGAAGTAGTGTGAGAAATAGGGTTATGGTTAGGGTTAAGGGTTTGGTGTTAGGGGTTAGGGTTCAAGTGAGGTTTAGTGGTTAGGGACTAGGATTTAGGGTTAGTGTTAGGGTTAGGGGTTAGGGGTTAGGGGTTAGTTTTGCGTTAGGGGCTAGGGTTAGATTTATGGTTGGGGTTAGTGTTAGGGTTAGGATTAGGCATCAGGGTTAGTGTTAGGGTTAAAGGATAGGATTGGGGTTAAGTGTTAAGGCTTAGGGTTTGTGTTAAGTGTTAGGGTTGGGGTTTAGGCTTAGGGTTACGGTTCGAGTTAAGCTCTAGGGTGAGGGTTAAAGATTAGGCTTAGGATTATTGGTTAGGGATAGAGTTATGTTTAAGGGTTAGGGATAGGGTTAGGTTTAGGGTTCAGTGTTAGGGTTAGCATTAGGGGTTAGGGTTAGGGGTTAGGCGTAGTGATGTATTAAGGGCTATGGTTAGAATTAGGATTGGGGTTAGTGTTAGGTTTAGGGTTAGGGGTTAGGTTTAGGGTTAAGGGATAGGATTATGGTTAAGGGTTGGGCGTAGGTTTAGGGTTAAAATTTAGTGTTAGGGTTAAGATTTAGTGTTAGGGTCCGGTTTAAGGGTTAGGGTGAGGGTTAACGGTTAGGGTTAGGGTTAGGGGTTAGGGATATAGTTAGTATTAAGTGTTAGGGTTAGGTTTAGGGTTCAGGGTTAGGATTAGCTTTAGGGGTTATGATTAGGGTTAGGTGTTAGTTTAGTGTTAGTGTTAGGTCTAGGCGTCAGGGTAAGGTTTAGGGTTAGGGTTAAGAGCTAAGTTTGGGTTTAGTGGTTAGGATTAGGATTAGGGTTAGGAGTTAGGGTAAAGGGTCAAGGGTTAGCATTATTTTTAGCCATAGCTTTGGCGTTAGGAGTAAGCGTTAGGTTCAGTGTTAGGGTAACAGTAGGTTACCGTAACAGTAACTACGTAGGGTAACAGTTAGTGTTAGTGGTTTAGAATTAGGGTTAGGGATTAGTTGTTACAGTTATGACTAGGAGATAGGGTTAGAATTATGGGATAGGGGTTATTCTCAGGGTAAGTGTTATGCATTAACGTTAGGATAAGAGGTTAAAGTTCAGGTTACAGTGAGGTTTACATTCTAAGGTGAGCAATAGAATCAGGGTTAAACGTTATTTTCAGGGTTAGAGTTTTGGGTGAGGTGTAGAGTTTATGCTTAGGACACCGGCCTTGTCTGCATTAGGCGGGGGGCGGGAGTTAGGGGGCTGGGATTGTCACCAGGAACCCACTCTATCGTACTCTGGTTATGGGCCCCAGCGGTTCATTCAGGACACAGTGGAAGAGCCTCCTTTCACGCATGGAATGGGAGGATTGTAGGCTTTCTAAACTCTAAGAAAGCAAGAAGACTGAGAATTAGATTTAGGGTTAGGGTTAGGGTTCGGGTTAAGGATCAAGGTTAGTGTTAGGGTGAAGGCTTAGAGTTAGGGGTTACGGGTAGCGTTACAGGTTACTCTTAGTTTTAACCGTTACAGTTAGGTTCAGGGTTAAGGTTTACGGTTAGGTTTAAGGTTAGGGTTTAGGGTTTGGTACAGGATTAGGGTTAAATATTAGGTTTAGGGTTAAAGATTACGATTAAGGTTAGGTTTAAAGGTTAGTGTGAGGGTTAACAGTCAGGGTTAAAGTTAAGAGTTAGGGTTAGGGTTAGTGTTAGGATTAAGGGTTCATGTTAGGTTTAGGGTTAGAGTTAAGTGCTATGGTTAGCGCTCGAGGTTAGGGTTAGGTTTAGGGTTCACAGTTAGGGTTATGTTTAGGGGTTAGCATTAGGGTTAGGGATTAGCTTTAGGGTAAGAGTTTAGAGTTAGTGTTGGGCTTTAGGCTCAGGGCTTAGGTTTAGGGTCAGAGGTTAGGGTTGATGTTAGGGCTTAGATTTAGCGGTTAGTTTAAGGGCACAGGACCTGTTTATTCTACAGTGAGAGGGGTTAGGGTTAGGGTTAGGGTTGGCGTAAGGGTTACGGTTAGATTTAACCTTGGGGTTAGTGTTAGGGTTAGGGGTTAAAAACACCTACAGCCAGCCCTAACCCGATTTCTCACACTTCTTCCATTCTCAGAGTTAACCAAGCCTACAATACAGCCATGTCATGCGTGAGAAGAGGCTCCACCTGAGCCCTGTATGTAGGTCTTGGCCCAAGGCCCAGCGTATGGTGGTGTCATGTCGCAGCGACCCTGTGCACCACTCTCACCATAGATTAAACAGGTCCTGTGCCCTTAAACTAACCACTAAATCTCAGCCCGAACACTAATCCTAACCCCTAACCCGAAAAGTTATCCTTAACCCTAACTGTTAACACTCAAACTAACCCTTAACTCTAACCCTAGTCATGATCTTTAACCCTAACCCTAACACTTAACCCTAACCCTGTACCAAACCATAACCCCTAAGCTTAACCCTAACCCTAAACCTAAACCCTAAGTCTAACTGTAACTGTTAAACCTAACAGTAACTTTTAACCCTATAACTAACCCTATCCCCTTACCCGAAGCCCTCACCCTAAGATTAAACTTCATCCCTAACCATAACGATAATCCTAACCCTAAATCTAATTCTCAGACTTCTTACTTTCTTAGAGATTGGAAAGCTTACAATCCTCCTTTACCATGCGTGAAATCAGGCTCTGCCAGAGTGTCCTACAAGAAACCCATGGGCCCATACCCTGCATACGATAGAGTGGGTTTCTGGTGACAATCGCATCCCCCTCAATCCCACTCCTAGGGCAGACAGGGCCCATACCCTAAGCAAAACCCTACCCCTCACTCATAATTCTAACCCTGATCCTATTGCTCACCTTAACACATAAACCTCACCGTAAACCTAACTATAACCACTTATTCTAACGTTAATGCATAACACTTATGCTAAGAACAACCCCTATCACTTAATACTAACCCAAACTCCTAGCCATAACAGTAACCCCTAATCCCTAACCCTAATTCTAACCACTAAACATTACCTTAACCCTACAAACAACCCTAATACTAACCCTAACCTTAAACGCTAACCCTAACCTTATCCCTAAACATAACCTTAAAAGTTTACCCTAAACCCTAACCCTATCCCCTAACCCTAAGCCTAACCCTTAATTCTGATCCTAATCCTAACAATTAAACCTAATCCTAACACTAACCCTTACCTTAATGCCTAGACCTAATCTTAGCAGTAAAACTACCTCTAACCCTAACCCTAGACCTTAATCCTAACACTATCCCTAACTTATAACCCTAACTGTTAACCCTCATCCTAACCCTTAACTCGGACCATAACCCTAACCCTTAACCCTAACCCATCCCTTAATGCTAACCCTAAGCCTTAACCCTTAACCCTAATCCTATCCCTTAACCCTAACCCTAACCCCTAACCCTAACCCTACCCCAACCCTAAATCTAACCCTAGTCCCTAACCCAACCCTAACCGTTAACCCCTAATGCTAACATTAACCCTAACCCCTAATCCCTAACCCCTAACCCTCACTCGAACACTAACCCCTAACCCCAAACACCTAACCCTAATCATAACCATAATTCTCACACTTCCTCCATTCTCAGAGTTAGCCAAGTCTACAATAAAACCATGCCATGCGTGAGAAGAGGCTCTGCCTGAGACCTACATGTAGGTCTGGGCCCAAGGCCTAGGGTACGATGGTGTGGTGTGGCGATGACCCATTCCGCACACTTCTCACCATAGATTACACAGGTCCTGTGCCCTTAAAATAACCTCTAAATCTAAGCCCTAACACTAACTCTAACACTAACCCCTAACCCTAAACTTAAGCCCTGACCCTAACGACCAACACTAACATTAAACCCTTACCCTATTCCTAACCCATAACCCTACTGCCTAAACGTAATCCTAACGATGAACCCTACCCCTAACCCTAACCCCAAACCCTAAGCCCTCACCCTAACACTAATCTTCATCCCTAAACCGTGCCGTAATCCGACCCGAAATCTAATTCTCAGAGTTTTGAAAGCCTACAATCCTACTAAGCCATGCATGAAAGCCCGCTCTACCACAGTGTCCTGCATGAAACCCAGAGGCCCATACACTGCGTACTAAAGAATGGGTTCCCAGGGATCATCACAGATCCCTAACTTCGCCTCCTAGTGCATACAGGGCCCGTGCCCTAAGGATAAACCCTACCCTTCACCCATAACCCTAACCAAGAACATAACACCTAACCCTGATCCTACTGCTCACCTTAACAGGTAAAGCTCACCGTAACCCTAACTTTAAGCCCTTATCATAACGTTAATGCATGACACCCTGAGAACAAGACCTATACCGTAATTCTAACCCTAACTCCTAGCCATAACCATAACACCTAATCCCTAATTGTGAAACGCCAACCCTAACCTTAACCCTCCGAACAACACTAACAATAAACCTAACCCCTTACGCTAACCCTACACATAAAAATAACCCTAACCGTTGATCCTTAGTCATAACCCCTAACCTTAACCCTAACTCTTCACGCTAATCCCAATCCTAACCATTAAACATAACCCTAACAATTAACCCTAACCCTAACCTTTACCCTAATGCCTAGAGATCTAAACCCAACACTGACCTACAGTTAACACAAACGCTAACCACCTAATGCTAACCTTAAACCTGAACCATAGCCTTGACCCTTAACCCTAAACCTATCCCTAACCCCCTAACCCTAACTGTTAACCCTGACCCTAACCCTTAACCCTGACCCTAACCCTAAACCTGAACCCTAACCCTAAGCCTAACCCTTAACCCTAACCCTATCCCTTAACCCTATCGCCTAACCCTAACGCTAACTCCAAACCTAAACCTTACCCTGGCCCCCTAACCAGACTTAACACATAACTCGTAACACTAACTCTAACCCTAATCACTAATCCCTACCACTTAACCCTGACTCGAAACCGAACCCCTAACTCGAAACCCCTAACCCCAACCCTAACCCTAATTCTCACACTACTTCCATTCCCAGAGTGAAGCAAGCCTACAATACAGCCATGCCATGTGTGAGATGAGGCTCCGCCTGAGTCCTGCATGTAGGTCTTGTCCCAGGGCCCAGGGAATGATGTTGTGCATTCGTGGTGACTCCGACCGCACCCCTCTCACCGTAGATTAACCAGGTCCTGTGCCCTTAAACTGACCGCTAAATCTAAGCCCTACCACCAACCCTAACCCCTGACCCTGAACCTAAGCTGCGAGCCTAAAGCCCAACACTAACTCTAAACCCTTACCCTAAACCTAATCCCTAACCCTAATGCTAACCCCTAAACGTAACCCTAACCGTGAACAATAAACCTAACCCTAACCTCTAACACAAACCATAACATATAACTCTAACCCTAAAACTAAACCTAACCCTTAACCCTAAACCTAAACCCTAACCCTAACTCTTAACCTTAACCCTAACCGTTAACTCTCACACTAACCTTTAATCCTAACCCTAATCCTAATCTTCAACCCTAAACCTAACATTTAACCCTAACCCTGTACCTAACCCTAACCCTATACCAAACACTAACCCCTCATATTAACCCTAACTGTAAACCTCAACCCTAAACTGAACTGTAACCATTAAACCTAAGAGTAACCTTTAACCCTAACCCTAATCCCTAACCCTAAGCCCTCACCCTAGCACTAAACTTCATCCTTAACCCTAACCATAATCCTAACCCTAAATCTAATTCTCAGACTTCTTGCTTTCTTAGAGTTTAGGAAGCCTGCAATCCTCCCATGCCATGCGTGAAAGGAGGTTCTACCACTGTGTCCTGCATGAAACCCACGGGCCCATAACCAGAGTACGATACAGTGGGATCCTGGTGACAATCCCAGCCCCCTAACCTCCCCCCGCCCTTTCCTAAGGCAGACATAGCCCGTGCGCTAAGCATAAACAATACATGTAACAGATATCCCTCACCCTGAACATAACACCTAACCCTGTTCCTATTTCTCCCCTTAACATGTAAAACTGACCATGAGCCTAACTTTAACCTCTGATCCTAACGTTAATGCATAACCCATTCCCTGAGAACAACCCCTATCCCATAATTCTAACCCTATCTCCTAGTCAAAACTGTAACACCTAATCCCTAACCCTAATTCTAAACCACTAACCCTAACCGGAACCCTGCCTACAACCCTAACACTGACAGTAACCCTTACTTCTAATCCCAACGCTATGCCTAACAGAAACCCTTAACCCTTTACCCTAACCCCTAAGCCTTACCCTAACCCTTAAACCTAATCCTAATCTTAACCATTAAACCTAACCCTAGCTCTTAAAGCTAACCCTAAACCTTACCCTCACGACTAGACCCAACCCTGACAGTAACCTAACACCTAACCGTAACCCCTAAAGCTAATCCTAACCCTGAACCCTAAACCTAACCCTAACACTGAACCCTCACTATATCCCACCTCTAAGCCTAATCCTAACCGTTAACCCTCACCCTAACACTTACAGTGGACCATAACACTAAACATTAACCCTAATACTAAAATTTAACCCTAACCCTGAGCTCAACCCTTAAACCTAATCCTATCCTTTTACCCTAACCCTAACCCTAACACTAACCCCAATCCTAATTCTAACCATAACCTTTCATAAAACACTAACTCCTAACCCTAACACTTACCAAATACCCTAATCGCTAATCCCTAACACTAACGCTTAACCTTTACCGTAACCGTTAACACTCACCCTAACCCTTAACACTGACCCTAACCTTAACCTTTAATCTAAGCGTAACCCTTAACCCTAACAGTAAGGAAAACCCTTATGCCAATCTTATCCCTTATCCCTAACCTTAACACTACAGCTAAACATAACCCTAACCTTTGATACTTAAACCTTTTCCCTAACACTTACTTTTACCCCAAACCCTAACCCTAATCCTAAGCATTAAACCTAACCCTATCTCTTAATCCTTACTCTAACGCCTAGATCTAACCCTAAATGTAACCTACCACCTAATCCTAACCTTAAGCCCTAACGCTAATTCTAACCCTGAACCCTAAACCTACCCGTAACCCTTAACACTAACCCTATCCGTAAACCTTAACCCTGACCCTAACCATTACCCGCACCCAAACATTTAGCCCTGACCCTAACCCTAATCCTTAATGATAACCCTAACACTAAACACTAACCCTAAGCCCAACACTTAACCCTAATCCTATCCCTTAACCCTAAGCCTAACCCTAACACCTAACCCTAAACCTAAGCCTAACCCCAACCTGAACCATTAATCTTGACCCTTACCATTAATCCTCACACTAACACTAATCCTAATCTTTAACCATAAAGCTAACACTGAAGCCTACCCCTGTGCCAAACGCTAAACCCAAACCTTAACCCTAACCCTGAAACTTAACCGTAAACCTAACTGTAACTGTTAAACCTAACACTAACTTTTAACCCCAACCCCTAACCTAAGACCCCACCCTGACACTAATCTTCATCCCTAAACATTACCATAATCCTACCCCTAAATCTAATTCTCAGACTTCTTGCTTTCTCAGAGTTTAGAAAGCCTACAATCCTCCCATGCCATGAGTAAAAGGGGGCTCTGCCACTGTGTCCTGCATGAAACCCAGGAGCCCATAACCAGCGTACGATAGAGTGGGTTCTCGGCGACAATCCCATCCCCCTAACCCCCGCCCCCCGCCCAGTGCAGACAGAGCCCGTACGCTAAGTATAAACACTACCCCTAACAGATAACCCTCACCCTGAACATAATACCTAGCCCTGATCCTATTGCTCAGCTTAAAACATAAACCTCTCCGTAACCCTAACTTAGCCCCTTAACTTAACGTGAATGCATAACACCTTGAGAAGAAGCCCTATCCTATAATTCTAATCCTAAACCATAGTCATAACCGTAATACCTCATCCCTAATTCTAAAACGTCAACCCTAACCTTCACCCTACCAACAACCCTAAACCTAACCCTAACCCCTAACCCTAAGCCCTCTCCCTAACACTAATCTTCATCCCTAAACCGTGCCGTAATCCTAACCCAAAATCTAATTCTCAGACTCCTTGCTTTCTCAGAGTTTTGAAAGCCTACAATCCTACTAAGCCATGCATGAAAGCCGGCTCTGCCACAGTGTCCTGCATGAAACCCAGAGGCCCATACACTGCGTACGATAGAGTGGGTTCCCAGCGACCATCACAGATCCCTAACTTCGCCTCCTAGTGCATACAGGGCCCGTGCCCTAAGGATAAACCCTACCCCTCACCCATAAGCCTAACCCAGAACATAACACCTAACCCTGATCCTACTGCTCACCTTAACAGGTAAAGCTCACCGTAACCCTAACTTTAACCCCTTATCTTAAGGTAAATGCATGACACCCTAGAACAAGCCCTATACCGTAATTCTAACCCTAACTCCTAGCCATAACCATAACACCTAATCCCTAATTGTGAAACGCCAACCCTAACCTTAACGCTACGAACAACACTAACGCTAACCCTAACCGCTTATGCTAAACCTATGCCCCAAAATAACACTAACCGTTGATCCTTAGTCATAACCCCTAACCTTAACCCTAACCCTTAACCCTAATCCCAATCCTAACCATTAAACATAACCCTAACAATTAACCCTAACCCTAACCTTTACCCTAATGCCTAGAGATCTAACCCCAACACTGACCTACAGGTAACACTAACGCTAACCCCCTAATGCTAACCTTAAACCTGAACCATACACCTGACCCTTAACCCTAAACCTATCCCTAATCCCGTAACCCTAACCCTAACTCTTCACCCTCACCCTAACCCTTAACCCTGACCCTAACCCTAAACCTGAACCCGAAACCTAAGCCTAACCCTTAACCCTAACCCTATCCCTTAACCCTAAACCCTAACCCTAACGCTAACTCCAAACCTAAAACTTACCATGGCCCCCTAAAGCAGACTTAACACTTAACCCGTAACACTAACTCTAACCCTAACCACTAATCCCTACCACCTAACCCTGAGTCAAAACCTAACCCCTAACTTGCAACCCCTAACCCCAACCCTAACCCTAATTCTCACACTACTTCCATTCCCAGAGTGAAGCAAGCCTAAAATACAGCCATGCCATGTGTGAGATGAGGCTCCGCCTGAGTCCTGCATGTAGGTCTTGTCCCAGGGCCCAGGGAATGATGTTGTGCTTTGTGGTGACTCCGAACAGACCCCTCTCACCATAGATTAAACAGCTCCTGTGCCCTTAAACTGACCGCTAAATCTAAGCCCTACCACCAACTCTAACCCCTGACCCTGAACCTAAGCCCCGAGCCTAAAGACGAACACTAACTCTAAACCCTTACCCTAAACCTAATCCTTAACCCTAATGCTAACCCCTAAACGTAACCCTAACCCTGAACAGTAAACCAAACCCTAACCTCTAACACAAACCCTAACACATAACTCGAACCCTAAAACTAACCCTAACCCTTAACCCTAAACCTAAACCCTAAGACTAACTCTTAACCTTAACCCTAACCGTTAACTCTCACGCTAACCTTTAATCCTAACCCTAATCCTAATCTTCAACCCTAATTCTAACACTTAACCCTAACCCTGTACCTAACCCTAACCCTATACCAAACCCTAACCCCTCATCTTAACCCTAACCGTAAACCTCAACCCTAAACCGAACTGTAACTGTTAAACCTAAGAGTAACCTTTAACCCTAACCCTAATCACTAACCCTAAGCCCTCGCCCTAACACTAAACTTCATCCTTAACCCTAACCATAATCCTAACCCTAAATCTAATTCTCAGACTTCTTGCTTTCTTAGAGTTTAGAAAGCCTGCAATCCTCTCATGCCATGCGTGAAAGGAGGCTCTACCACTGTGTCCTGCATGAAACCCACGGGCCCATACGCAGAGTATGATAGAGTGGGTTCCCGGGTACAATCCCAGCCCCCTAAACTCCCCCCGCCCGCCTAATGCAGACAGGGCCCGTGCGCTAAGCATAAACAATACCTTTAACAGATAACCCAAACCCTGAACATAACACCTAACCCTGATCCTACTGCTCACCTTAACAGGTAAAGCTCACCGTAACCCTAACTTTAACCCCTTATCTTAACGTTAATGCATGACACTCTGAGAACAAGCCCTATACCGCAATTCTAACCCTAACTCCTAGCTATAAACATAACACCTAATCCCTAATTCTGAAACGCCAACCCTAACCTTAACCCGACCAACAACACTAACACTAACTCTAACCCCTTACCCTAACCCTACGCCTAAAAATAACCGTAACCGTTGATCCTTAGTCATAACCCATAACCTTAACCTTAACCCTTAAGCCTAATCCCAATCCTAACCTTTAAACATAACCCTAACTCTTAACCCTAACCCTAACCTTTACCCTAATGCCTAGAGATCTAAACCCAACACTGATCTACAGTTACACAAACCTACCCTCTAATGCTAACCTTAAACCTGAACCAAGCTCCTAACCCTTAACCCTAACCCTATCCCTAACCCCCTTACCCTAACCCTAACTGTTAACCCTCACCCTAACCCTCAACCCTGACCCTAAACTTAAACCTTAATCCTAACCATGCGTGAGATGAGCCTCTGCCTTTGTCCTGCATGACAGTTGAAGCCCAACACCCAGGGTACGATGAAGTGGGGACCCAGCCTTGCTCCACATCCACAGTGCCCCGTACATTAGACATGGCCTGTGCCCTAACACACACCGTTAAACGTAAGCCCTAACCCTATCTCTAAACCAAACCCTTAGTAAGCCCTGAATCTAACTCCTAACAGTAACCCTAATCCCTGACCCTTACTCTTGCCTCTCACCCTAAACCTAAACCCAACCACTAAACATAATCCTAATCTCTAACCCTAACAGTAATCCTAACCCTAATTCTAACCTAAAACCCTAACCCCTAAACCTAATCCTAGTCCCTAACACCTAACCTTACCCTAAACCCAATTCCAATTCTCAGACTTCTTCAATTCAAAAACTTAAAAAAGCCTACAATCCACCAATGCCGTGTCTGAGATGAGGGTCCGCCCCTATGTCCTGCATGACAGGCAGGCGCCAATGCCCAGGGTACTATGGAGTGGGGTCCGGGGGTCTGGAGGCTTGCTAAACTCCAGTTTGGAAGAATTGCTATAGTCATATATAGGGATGCTTACATTTACTGATAGAAAGCAACTATTGGTGTGTGATTTGTAGGCTTGCCTTACTCTAGTTTGGATGAAGAAGCTGAATCATATATAGGAATATTAGCTTTGAGTTAGAGGAAGCATCTATGGGGGGTGCTTTTTTGGCTTGTTAAACTCTGGTTTGGAAGAAGTTCGAGAGTCTTATATAGGAACGATATCATTCATTCAGAGAAAGCAATTATAGGGAGTTGGTTTGTAGGCTTGCTAAGCTCTAGTTTGGAGGAAGGCGAGAGTCATATATAGGAACGCTTACATTCACATAAAGCGTCTACGGGGGGACGGTTTCTAGGCTTCCTAAACTCTAGCTTGGAAAAAGAGGACAGTTATGTATAGGAACTCTCGGCGGGGGATTTGTAGCATTGCTAAAATCTTAGATTGGAAAAGTTGCGAGAGTCATACATAGGAATGTTAACATTCACTCAATGAAAGCAACTATAAGGGGTGCTTTCCAGGCTGGCTACACTCTAATTTGGAAAAAGTGCGACAGTTATATATAGGAAGGCTTATATTCACTCAGACAAAGCAATTATGTGTAGGTGTATAGTAGGCATGCTAACTCTAGTTTGGAAAATTTCGAGAGCCATGTATAGGAAAGCTTACAGTAACTTAGAGAAAGCAATGAACGGGGGTGGAGTGTAGGCTTGCTAAACTCTAGTTTGGAGGAAGTGCCATAGTCCTATATAGGAACGCTTAAATTCGTTCAGAGAAAACAGCTGTCGGGGATTGGTTTGTAGACATAACTCAAGTTTGGAAGAAGTGCGAGAGACATATATAGGAATGTTTACATTGACTCAAAGAAAGCAACTATGGGGGAGTGTTATTTTGGCATGCCAGATGCTAGTTAGGAAGAAGTACAAGACTCATATATAGGAACGCTTACATTCACACACCGAGAGCAACTACGGAGTAGTGTCAGGTAGACATGTTAAAGTCTAGCTTGGGAGAAGTTCCAGAGTCCTATATAGGAAAGGTAACAGCCACTTTGAAAAATCAAGTCTTGGCAGGTGGTTTGTAGGCCTGCAAAACCCTGTTTTGGTTGAAGTGTGAGAGTCATATATGAGAACGCTTACATTCCCTCAGAGAAAGCAACGATGGGGTTGTTTGTAGGCTTACTAAACTGCAGTTTGGAAGAAGCACGAGAATCACATATAGGAACACATACATTTTGACGCACTGAAAGTAACTATGGGGTGGTGTTTTATAGGCATGCTAAACTCTAGTTTGGACGAAGTTTGAGAATCACATATAAGAAAGCTTACAGTCACTTAGAGAAAGCAAATCTCTGGGTGTGGAAAGTAGGCCTGCTAAACTCTATTTTGGTTTAAGAGTGAGAGTCATATATGGGAAGGCTTACATTCCCTCAGAGAAAGCAACGACGACGTGGTGGTTTGTAGGCATACTAAACTCTAGTTTGGAAGAAGTGGGAGAATGATATATGGGAACGCTTACATTCACGTAGAGAAAGCAATTATGGGGTGGCGTTTTTGTAGCCATGCTAATCTCTAGTTTGGAAGAAGTTAAGGAGTAATATATAGGAAAGGTTACAGTCATAGAAACCAACTCTCGGGGGATGTTTTGTACACCTGCAAAACTCCAGTTTGGAAGAAGGGGGAGAGTCATATTGGGGACCGCGTGCATTCACTCAGAGAAATCAACGATGGGATTGTGATTTGTAGGCATAGTCAACTCTAGTTTGGAAGAAGTACGAGAATCGTATATAGGAACGCTTTCCTTCACGCAGAGAAAGCAACTATGGAGTGATGTTTGTATGCCTACTAAAATATAGTTTGGAGGAAGTTCGAGAGTCATATCTGGGAAGCTTACAGTGACTTAGAGAAAGCAACTCTCGGGGGGTGTTTCGTAGGCCTGCTAAACTCTATTTTCAATGAAGTGTTAGAATAATATATGGGAACTCAGTGAAAGCAACGTCGTGGTTGTGGTTCCTAGGCATACTAACCTGTAATTTGGAAGAAGCAAGAGAATCACATGTAGAGCCGCTTACATTCCGGCACCGAAAACAACTATGGGGTGGTGTTTTGTAGGCTTGCAAAACTCTAGTTTGGACGAAGTTTGAGAGTCATATATAGGAAAGTTTACAGTCACGTAGAGAAAACAACTCTCTGGGTGTGGAATGTAGGCCTGCTAAACTCTATTTTGGTTGAAGTGTGAGAGTCATATATGGGAACGCTTACATTCACTCAGAGAAAACAACGTTTGGGTGGTGGTTTGTAGGGCATACTAAACTGTAGTTTGGAAGAAGTACGAGAGTCCTATATAGGAACACTTACATTCACGCAGAGAAAGCACTTATAGCGTCAGGTTTTGTAGGCATGCTAAACTGCAGTTTGGAAGAAGTTGGAGAACCTTATACAGGAATGATTACCCTCACCTAGGGAAAGCAACTCTCGGGAGATTGTTTGTACACATGCTAAACTCTAATTTGGATGAAGTGTGAGAGTCAAACATGGGACCGCTTACATTCCCTCAGAGAAACAACATTGGGCTGGTTTTTGTAGGCATACTAATTAGTTTGGAAGAAGTACGAGAATGATATTTGGGAACGTTTACATTCACCCAGAGAAAGCAACTACGGGGTGGTGTTTTGTAAGCATGCTATAGTTTGGAAGAAGTTCTAAACCTGAACAGTCACTTAGAGAAAGCAACTCTTGGTGGGTGATTTTTAGGTCTGCTAAATTGTATTTTGAAAGAAGTACCAGAGTCATATATACTAATGCTTACATTCATGCAAAGAAAAAACTATGGGGTGATGTTTTGTGGGCATGTTAACCTGTAGTTTGGAAGAAGTTGGAGAGTCTTATTTAGGAAAGCTTACAGTTACCTAGAGAAAGCAACTCTCGGGAGAGCCTTTCTTGGCCTGCTAAACTCTACTTTGCATCAATTGTGAGAGTCAAACATGGGAATGCTTTCATTCATTCAGAGAACGCAACGTTTGGGTGGTGGTTTGTAGGCATTCTAAACTGTATTTGGGAGGAAGTACGAGAGTCATATATATGAACGCTTACATTCAGGCAGAGAAAGCCACTCTGGGGTCGTATTTTGTTGGCATGCTAAACTGTGGTTTGGAAGAAGTTCGAGCATCTTATATAGGAAAGATTACAGTGACACAGAGAAAACAACTCTCGGAAGTTTATTGGTAGGCCTGCTAAACTCTAATTTGGATGAAATGTGAGAACGCTTGCATTCATTCACTCAGAGAAAGAAACATTATCGTGATGGTTTGAAGGCATAATAACTGTCGTTGGGAAGAAGTAGGAGAGTCATATATATGAACGGTTACATTCACGCAGAGAAAGCAACTGTGGGGTGGCGCAGGTATGCATGTTAATCTGTAGTTTGGAGGAAGTGCGAGAGTCATATCTGGGGAAAATTACGGGCACTTAGAGAAAGGAACCATCTTGGGCTGGTTTGTAGATCTGCTAAATTCTATTTTGGAAACAGAGTGTGAGTCATATATGGGAACGCTTATGTTCACTCAGAGAAAGCAACCACGGTGTAGTGTTTTGTTGGCATGCTGTAGTTTGAAAGAAGTTGGAGATTCTTATATAGGAAAGTTTACAGTCACCTAGAGAAAGCAACTCACGGGGCGTGGTTTGTAGGCCTGCTACACTCTAATTTAGATGAAGTGAGAGAGGCATATATATGAACGCTTATATTGATGCAGAGAAAGTAACTATGGGGTGGTGTTTTGTAGGCATGCTAAAACATAATTTGGAAGAAGTTCGAAAGCAGACAGTCACTTAGAGAAAGCAACTCTCGGCGGTTCAATTTTCGGTCTGCTAAATTGTATTTTGAAAGAAGTACCAGAGTCATATATACAAACGCTTACATTCATGCAGAGAAAGCAACTGTGGGGTGGTGTTTTCTAGGCATGCTAAACTCTAGTTTGGACGAAGTTTGAGAATCACATATAAGAAAGCTTAGAGTCACTTAGAGAAAGCAAATCTCTGGTGTGGAATGTAGGCGTGCTAAACTCTATTTTGGTTTCAGAGTGAGAGTCATATATGGGAAGGCTTACATTCACTCAGAGAAAGCTACGATGATGTGGTGTTTTGTAGGCATACTAAACTCTAGTTTGGAAGAAGTAGGAGAATGATATATGGGAACACTTACATTCATGCAGAGAAAGCAATTATGGGGTGGATTTTTTGTAGCCATGCTAATCTCTATTTTGCAAGAAGTTAAAGAGTAATATATAGGAAAACGTACCGTCATTTATAGAAACCAACTTTCAGGGGATGGTTTGTAGGCCTGCAAAACTCTACTTTGGAAGAAGGGGGAGAGTCATTTTGGGGACTGCGTACATTCACTCAGAGAAATCAACGATGGGGTTGTGGTTTGTAGGCATACTAAACTCTAGTTTGGAAGAAGTACGAGAATCATATATAGGAACACTTACATTCATGCAGAGAAAGCAACTATGGAGTGATGTTTGTATGCCTACTAAACTATAGTTTGGGGGATGTTCGAGAGTCATATCTGGGAAGTTTACAGTCATTTAGAGAAAGCAACTCTTGGGGGGGTGGTTCGTAGGCCTGCTAAACTCTATTTTCAATGAAGTGTTAGAATCATATACAGGAACGCTTACATTCACTCAGAGAAAGCAACGTTGGGGTGGCCGTTTTTGAGCATACTGAACTCTACTTTGGAAGAGGTACGAGAGACATATACAGGAACGCTTACATTAACACAGAGAAAGCAAATACGGGGTGCTGTAGTGCAGGCATGCTAAACTATAGATTGGAAGAAGTTTGAAAGCTGACAGTCATTTACAGAAAACAACTCTTGGCGGGTGATTTTTAGGTCTGCTAAATTGTATTTTGAAAGACGTACCAGAGTCATATAGACAAACGCTTACATTCATGCAGAGAAAGAAACTATGGGGTGATGTGTTGTCGGGATGCTAAACTGCAGTTTGGAAGGAGTTCGAGAGTGTTATATAGGATAACTTACAGTCACCTAGAGAAAGCAACACTCGGGACAGCTTTGCAAGCCTGTAAACACTAATTAGCAGCAATTGTGAGAGTCAAACATGGGAACGCTTACATTCACGGAGAGAACACAACGTTTCGGTGGTGATTTGTAGGCATCATAACTGTAGTTTGGAAGAAGTAGGAGAGTCATATATATGAACGGTTACATTCACGCAGAGAAAGCAACTGATGGGTGGCATATGTACGCATGTTAATGTATACTTTGGAGGAAGTTCGGGAGTCTTATCTGGGGAAAATTGCAGTCACTTAGAGAAAGCAACCATCGGGGGCCGTTTTGTAGATCTGCTAAATTCTATTTTGGAAGAAGAGAGAAAGTCATATGTGGGAACGCTTATGTTCACTCAGAGAAATCAACGATGGGGCAGTGTTTCGTTGGCATGCTAAACTGTAGTTTGGAAGAAGTTCGCGAGTCTTATATAAGAAAGCTTACAGTCACCTAGAGAAAGTAACTCTCGGCAGATTGTTTCTAAGCATGCTAAACTCTAATTTGCATCAATTGTGAGAGTCAAACATGGGAACGCTTACATTCACTCAGAGAACGCAACGTTTGGGTGGTGGTTTGTAAGCATTCTAAACTGTATTTTGGAGGAAGTAGGAGAGTCATATATACGAATGCTTACATTCACGCAGAGAAAGCAACTCTGGGGTCGTATTTTGTTGGCATGCCAAACTGTGGTTTGGAAGAAGTTCGAGAACCTTATATAGGAAAGATTACACTGACACAGAGAAAACAACTCTCTGTAGTTTGTTGGTAGGTCTGCTAAACTGTAATTTGGATGAAGTGTGAGAACGCTTGCATTCACTCAGAGAAAGAACTTTGTCGTGGTGGATTGTAGGAATAACAACTGTAGTTCGAAGAAGTAGGAGAGTCATATATGAACGGTTACATTCACGCAGAGAAAGCAATTGTGGGGTGGTGTATGTAATCATCATAATCTGTAGTTTGGAGGAAGTTCGAGAGTCATATCTGGGGAAAATTAGAGTCACTTAGAGAAAGGAACCATCGGGGGCTGGTGTGTAGGTCTGCTAAATTCTATTTTGGAAAAAGAGTGAGAGTCATATATGGGAATGCTTATGTTCACCCAGAGAAATCAATGATGGGGCGCTGTATTGTTGGCATTCCAAACTGTAGTTTGGAAGAAGTTCGAGAGTCTTATATAGGAAAGTTTACAGTCACCTAGAGAAAGCAACTCACAGGAAGTGGTTTGTAGGCCGCTAAACTCTAATTTGGATGAAGTGAAAGAGGCATACATGGATACGCTTCATTCACTCAGAGAAAGGTAAATTGTGGTGCCGGTTTTTAGGTATACTAAACTCCAGTTTGGAAGAAGTACGAGAGACATATATATGAAGGCTTATATGGACGCAGAGAAAGCAACTATGGGGTGGTGTTTTGTTGGCATGCTAAAATATAGTTTGGAAGAAGTTCGAAAGCAGACAGTCAGAGAAAGCAACTCTTCGCGGTAGATTTTTAGGTCTGCTAAATTGTATTTTGAAAGAAGTACCAGTGTCATATATACAAACGCTTACATTCATGCAGAGAAAGCAACTGTGGGGTGGTGTTTTCTAGGCATGCTAAACTCTAGTTTGGACGAAGTTTGAGAATCACATATAAGAAAGCTTAGAGTCTCTTAGGGAAAGCAAATTTCTGGTTGTGGAATGTAGGCGTGCTAAATTCTATTTTGGTTTAAGATTGAGAGTCATATATGGAAAGGGTTACATTCACTCAGAGAAAGCAACAATGATGTGGTGGTTTGTAGGCATACTAAACTCTAGTTTGGAAGAAGTAGGAAAATGATATTTGGGAATGCTTACATTCATGCAGAGAAAGCAATTATGGGGTGGATTTTTGTACCCATGCTAATCTCTAGTTTGGAAGAAGTTATATAGGAAAGCGTACAGTCATTTATAGAAACCAACTTTCGGGGGATGGACGGTAGGCCTGCAAAACTCTACTTTGGAAGAAGTGAGAGAGTCATATTGGGGACCACGTACATTGACTCAGAGAAATCAAGGATGGGCTTGTGTTTTGTAGGCATACTAAACTCTAGTTTGGAGGAAGTACGAGAATCATATATAGGAACGCTTACATTCATGCAGAGAAAGCAACTATGGAGTGATGTTTTTATGCCTACTAAACTATAGTTTGGAGGAAGTTTAGAATCTTATATAGCAAAGCTTACAGTCACCTAGAGAGAGCAACTCTCGGGAGATGGTTTCTAAGCCTGCTAATTTGCACCAACTGTTAAAGTCAAATATCAGAAGGTTTACATCCACTCAGAACGCAAGGTTTGGGTTGTAGTTTGTGGCCATAATAACTGTAGTTCGGAAGAAGTAGGAAAGTCATATATATGAACGGTTACATTCACGCAGAGAAAGCAACTATGGAGTGATGTTTGTATGCCTACTAAACTATAGTTTGGAGGATGTAACTCTCGGGGGGTGGTTCATAGGCCTGCTAAACTCTATTTTCAATGAAGTGTTAAAATCATATACAGGAACGCTTACATTCACTCAGAGAAAGCAACGTTGGGGTGGCCGTTTTTGAGCATACTAAACTCTACTTTGGAAGAGGTACGAGAGACATAAATACGAACGCTTACATTAACACAGAGAAAGCAAATACGGGGTGCTGTAGTGCAGGCATGCTAAACTATAGATTGGAAGAAGTTCGAAAGCTGACAGTCACTTAGAGAAAGCAACTCTTGGCGGGTGATTTTTTCAGTCTGCTAAATTGTATTTTGAAAGACGTGTCAGAGTCTTATATACAAACGCTTACATTCATGCATAGAAAGAAAATATGGGGTGATGTGTTGTGGGGATGCTAAACTGCAGTTTGGAAGGAGTTCGAGAGTGTTATTTGGATAGCTTACAGTCACCTAGAGAAAGCAACACTCAGGAGAGCTTTGCAAGCCTGCTAAACTCTAACTAGCAGCAATTGTGAGAGTCAAACATTGGAATGCTTACATTCACTCAGAGAACACAACGTTTGGGTGGTGGTTTGTAGGCATAATAACTGTAGTTCAGAAGAAGTAGGGGAGTCATATATATGAACGGTTACATTCACGCAGAGAAAGCAACTGTTGGGTGGCGTATGTATGCATGCTAATCTGTAGTTTGGAGGAAGTGCGAGAGTCATATCTGGGGAAAATTACAGTCACCTAGAGAAAGCAACTCTCGGGAGATTGTTTCTAAGCATGCTAAATTCTAATTTGCATCAATTGTGAGAGTCAAACATGGGAACGCTTACATTCACTCAGAGAACGCAACGTTTGGGTGGTGGTTTGTAAGCATTCTAAACTGTATTTTGGAGGAAGTAGGAGACTCATATATACGAATGCTTACATTCACGCAGAGAAAGCAACTCTGGGGTCGTATTTTGTTGGCATGCTAAACTGTGGTTTGGAAGAAGTTCGAGAGCCTTACATAAGAAAGATTACAGTGACACATAGAAAAACAACTCTCTGTAGTTTGTTGGTAGGTCTGCTAAACTGTAATTTGGATGAAGTGTGAGAATGCTTGCATTCACTCAGAGAAAGAACGTTGTCGTGATGGTTGTAGGAATAAATGCTGTAGTTTAAAAGAAGGAGAGTCATATATGAACGGTTACATTCACGCAGAGAAAGCAACTGTGGGGTGGCCTATGGAATCATCATAATCTATAGTTTGGAGAAAGTTCAAGAGTCATATGTGGGAAAAATTAGAGTCACGTAGAGAATTGGAACCATCGGGGGCTGGTGTGTAGGTCTGCTAAATTCTATTTTGGAAGAAGAGTGAGAGTCATATATGGGAACGCTTATGTTCACTCAGAGAAATCAACGATGGGGCGCTGTATTGTTGGCATGCTAAACTGTAGTTTGGAAGAAGTTCGAGAGTCTTATATAGGAAAGTTTACAGTCACCTAGAGAATGCAACTCACAGGAGGTGGTTTGTGGGCCACTAAACTCTAATTTGGATGAAGTGAAAGAGGCATACATGGATACGCTTCATTCACTCAGAGAAAGGTAAATTGTGGTGCCGGTTTTTAGGTATACTAAACTCCAGTTTGGAAGAAGTACGAGAGTCATATATATGAACGCTTATATGGACGCAGAGAAAGCAACTATGGGGTGGTGTTTTGTAGGCATGCTAAAATATAATTTGGAAGAAGTTCGAAAGCTGACAGTGACTTAGAGTATGCAACTCTTGGCGGTTGATTTTGAGGTCTGCTAAATTGTATTTTGAAAAAATTACCAGAGTCATATATAAAATCTCTTACATTTATGCTGAGAAAAACTGTGTGGTGATATTTTGTTGGCGTGCTGAAATGTAGTTTCGAAGAAGTTCGACAGTCTTTTATAGGAAACCTTACAGTCCCCTAGAGGAAGCAACTTTCGAGAGATAGTTTGTAAGCCTGCTAAACTCTACTTTGCATCATTTGGAACAGTCATACTTGGGAACGCTAACATTCTCTCAGAGAACTTAACTTTTGGGTGGTGGTTTGTAAGCATACTAAACGGTATTTTGGAAGTAGCAGAGTCATATATATGAGCGCTTACATTCACCCAGAGAGGGCCACTATGGGGTGGTGTTTTGTAGGCCTGCTAAAATATAATTTGGAAGAAGTTCGAAAGCTGACAGTGACTTAGAGAAGGCAACTCTCGGCGGTTGATTTAGAGGTCTGCTAAATTGTATTTTGAAAGAAGTACCAGAGTCATATATAAAATCGCTTATATTTATGCTGAGAAAGAAACTATGTGGTGATGTTTTGTTGGCGTGCTGAAATGTAGTTTCGAAGAAGTTCGACAGTCTTTTATAGGAAAGCTTACAGTCCCCCAGAGGAAGCAACTTTCGAGAGATAGTTTGTAAGCCTGCTAAACTCTACTTTGCATCATTTGGAACAGTCATACTTGGGAACGCTAACATTCTCTCAGAGAACGCAACGTTTGGTTGGTTGTTTGTAAGCATACTAAACTGTATTTTGGAAGAAGTAGCAGAGTCATATATACAAGTGCTTACATTCACGCAGAGAGGGCAACTATGGGGTGGTGTTTTGTAGGCATGCAAATCTCTAGTTGCGAAGAAGTTAAGAGTAATAGGAAAGCTTACAGTCTCATAGAGAAAGCAACCCTTGGGGGCTGGTTTGTAGTTCTGCTAAATTCTATTTTGGATGAAGTGTGAATCATAAACGGGAACGCTAACATTCACTCAGAGAAAGCAGGGTTGCGGTGGTGGTTTTTAGTCACACTAAACTGGAGTTTGGAGGAAGTACGAGAATAAAAGAATGCTTACATTCACTCAGAAAAAGCAACGTTGGGGAGGTGGTTTGTAGGTGTACTATACTTTGGAAGAAGTACGAGCGTGATGCATAGGAACGCTTACATTCACGCAAACTATGGGGTGGCCTTTTGTTGGCATGCTAAACTATGTTCCAAAGTCATATATAGGAAAGCTTATAGTGAGAGAAAGCAACTCTCAGGCGGTGTTTTGTAGGTCCGGTAAATTGCATTTTGAAAGCAGTCCGAGATTCATATAAGGGAAAGCCTATATCCACTCAGAGAAAGCAATGTTGGGCTGGTGGTTTGTAGGCATACTAAACTGTATTTTGGAACTCGTATGTATGACTCTCACACTTGATCCAAATTAGAGTTCACCAGGCCTATAAACCACATCCTGAAAGTTGCTTTCTCTAGGTGAATGTAAGCTTTCCTATATAAAACTCTCGAACTTCTTCCAAACTACAGTTTAGCATGCCAACAATACACCACCGGATCGTTGCTTTCTCTGAGTGAACATAAGCATTCCCTTATATGAATCTCTTTTTCCAAAATAGAATTTAGCAGACCTACAAACCAGTCCCCGATGGTTGATTTAGCTATGTGACTGTAATTTTCCCTAGATATGACTCTCGAATTTCCTCCAAACTATAGATTAGCACGCGTACATACGGTACCCAACAGTTGCTTTCTCTGCGTGAATGTAACCGTTCATATATATGACTTTCCTACTTTTTCCGAACTACAGTTATTATGGCCACAAACCACAACCCAAACGTTGCGTTCTGAGTGGATGTAAACCTTCCCATGTTTGACTTTAACAATCGGTGCAAATTAGTTTAGCAGGCTTAGAAACCATCTCCCGAGAGTTGCTTTCTCTAGGTGACTGTAAGCTTTCCTATATAAGACTCTCGAACTTCTTAGAAGTTTTGTGGGCAGTTTAGCATGCCCACAAAACATCACCCCATAGTTTCTTTCTCTGCATGAATGTAACCGTTTGTAACTATGATTCTGGTACTTATTTCAAAACACAATTTAGCAGACCTAAAAATCACCCGCAGAGAGTTTCTTTCTCTAAGTGACAGCTTTCGAACTTCTTCCAAACTACAGTTTAGCATGCCTAAAAACACGAACCCATAGTGGCTTTCAGTGCCTGAATGTAAGCGGTTCTATATGTGATTCTTTTGCTTCTTCCAAATTACAGGTTAGTATACCTACAAACCACCACCCCAACGTTGCTTTCTCTGAGTGAATGTAAGCGTTCCTGTATATGATTCTAACACTTCATTGAAAATAGAGTTTAGCAGGCCTACGAACCACCCCCAGAGAGTTGCTTTCTCTAAATGACTGTAAGCTTCCCAGATATGACTCTCGAACATCCTCCAAACTATAGTTTAGTAGGCATACAAACATCACTCCATAGTTGCTTTCTCTGCATGAATGTAAGCGTTCCTATATATGATTCTCGTACTTCCTCCAAACTAGAGTTTAGTATGCCTACAAAACACAACCCCATCCTTGATTTCTCTGAGTCAATGTACGTGGTCCCCAATATGACTCTCCCCCTTCTTCCAAAGTAGAGTTTTGCAGGCCTACCATCCATCCCCCGTAAATTGGTTTCTATAAATGAGTGTACGCTTTCCTATATAACTTCTTCCAAACTAGAGATTAGCATGGGTGCAAAAAATCCACCGCATAATTGCTTTCTCTGCATGAATGTAAGCGTTCCCATATATCATTCTCCTACTTCTTCCAAACTAGAGTTTAGTATGCCTACAAACCACCACACCATCGTTGCTTTCTCTGAGTGAATGTAACCCTTTCCATATATGATGCTCAGTCTTAAACCACAATAGAGTTTAGCACGCCTACATTCCACAACCAGAGATTTGCTTTCTCTAAGTGACTCTAAGCTTTCTTATATGTGATTCTCAAACTTCGTCCAAACTAGATTTTAGCATGCCTACAATACACCACCCCACAGATGCTTTCTCTGCATGAATGTAAGCGTTCTTTATATGACACTGGTACTTCTTTCAAAATACAATTTAGCAGACCTAAAAATCCACCGCCAAGAGTTGCTTTCTCTAAGTGACTGTCTGCTTTCGAACTTCTTCCAAATTATATATTAGCATGCCTACAAAACACCACCCCATAGTTGCTTTCTCTGCGTCCATATAAGCGTTCATATATATGACTCTCGTACTTCTTCCAAACTGGAGTTTAGTATACCTAAAAACCGCCACTGCAACTTACCTTTCTCTGAGTGAATGAAGCATATCCATGTATGCCTCTTTCACTTCATCCAAATTAGAGTTTAGCGGCCTACAAACCACCTCCTGTGAGTTGCTTTCTCTAGGTGACTGTAAACTTTCCTATATAAGACTCTCGAACTTCTTCCAAACTACAGTTTGGCATGCCAACAATACAGCGCCCCATCGTTGATTTCTCTGGGTGAACATAAGCGTTCCCATATATGACTCTCACTCTTTTTCCAAAATAGAATTTAGCAGACCTACACACCAGCCCAAGATGGTTCCTTTCTCTAAGTGACTCTAATTTTCCCCAGATATGACTCTCGAACTTCCTCCAAACTACAGATTATGATGATTACATACACCACCCCACAATTGCTTTCTCTGCGTGAATGTAACCGTTCATATATGACTCTCCTACTTCTTCGAACTACAGTTGTTATTCCTACAAACCACCACGACAAAGTTCTTTCTCTGAGTGAATGCAAGCGTTCTCACACTTCATCCAAATTACAGTTTAGCAGACCTACCAACAAACTACAGAGAGTTGTTTTCTCTGTGTCAGTGTAATCTTTCCTATATAAGGCTCTCGAACTTCTTCCAAACCACAGTTTGGCATGCCAACAAAATACGACCCCAGAGTTGCTTTCTCTGCGTGAATGTAAGCATTCGTATATATGACTCTCCTACTTCCTCCAAAATACAGTTTAGAATGCTTACAAACCACCACCCAAACGTTGCGTTCTCTGAGTGAATGTAAGCGTTCCCATGTTTGACTCTCACAATTGATGCAAATTAGAGTTTAGCATGCTTAGAAACAATCTGCCGAGAGTTACTTTCTCTAGGTGACTGTAAGCTTTCTTATATAAGACTCGCGAACTTCTTCCAAACTACAGTTTAGCATGCCAACGAAACACTGCCCCATCGTTGATTTCTCTGAGTGAACATAAGCGTTCCCACATATGACTTTCTCTCTTCTTCCAAAATAGAATTTAGCAGATCTACAAAACGGCCCCCGATGGTTGCTTTCTCTAAGTGACTGCAATTTTCCCCAGATAAGACTCCCGAACTTCCTCCAAAGTATACATTAACATGCGTACATACGCCACCCATCAGTTGCTTTCTCTGCGTGAATGTAACCGTTCATATATATGACTCTCCTACTTCTTCCAAACTACAGTTATGATGCCTACAAATCACCACCCAAACGTTGTGTTCTCTGAGTGAATGTAAGCGTTCCCATGTTTGACTCTCACAATTGCTGCTAATTAGTGTTTACAGGCTTGCAAAGCTGTCCCGAGTGTTGCTTTCTCTAGGTGACTCTAAGTTATCCTATATAACACTCTCGAACTCCTTCCAAACTGCAGTTTAGCATGCCAACAACACATCACCCCATAGTTTCTTTCTCTGCATGAATGTAAGCGTTTGTCTATATGACTCTGGTACGTCTTTCAAAATACAATTTAGCAGACCTAAAAATCACCCGCCAAGAGTTGCTTTCTGTAAATGACTGTCAGCTTTCGAACTTCTTCCAATCTATAGTTTAGCATGCCTGCACTACAGCACCCCATATTTGCTTTCTTTGTGTTAATGTAAGCGTTCCTGTATATGTCTCTCGTACCTCTTCCAAAGTAGAGTTCAGTATGCTCAAAAACGGCCACCCCAACGTTGCTTTCTCTGAGTGAATGTAAGCGTTCCTGTATATGATTCTAACACTTCATTGAAAATAGAGTTTAGCAGGCCTACGAACCACCCCCCCAAGAGTTGCTTTCTCTAAATGACTGTAAGCATCCCAGATATGACTCTCGAACATCCCCCAAACTATAGTTTAGTAGGCATACAAACATCACTCCATAGTTGCTTTCTCTGCATGAATGTAAGCGTTCCTATATATGATTCTCGTACTTCTTCCAAACTAGAGTTTAGTATGCCTACAAACCACAACCCCATCGTTGATTTCTCTGAGTGAATGTACGCAGTCCCCAATATGACTCTCCCCCTTCTTCCAAAGTAGAGTTTTGCAGGCCTACAAACCATCCCCCGAAAGTTGGTTTCTATAAATGACGGTACGTTTTCCTATATATTACTCTTTAACTTCTTGCAAAATAGAGATTAGCATGGCTACAAAAAATCCACCCCATAATTGCTTTCTCTGCATGAATGTAAGTGTTCCCATATATCATTCTCCTACTTCTTCCAAACTAGAGTTTAGTATGCCTACAAACCACCACATCATCGTAGCTTTCTCTGAGTGAATGTAAGCCTTCCCATATATGACTCTCACTCTGAAACCAAAATAGAGTTTAGCACGCCTACATTCCACACCAGAGATTTGCTTTCTCTAAGTGACTCTAAGCTTTCTTATATGTGATTCTCAAACTTCGTCCAAACTAGAGTTTAGCATGCCTAGAAAACACCACCCCACAGTTGCTTTCTCTGCATGAATGTAAGCGTTTGTATATATGACTCTGGTACTTCTTTCAAAATACAATTTAGCAGACCGAAAAATGAACCGCCGAGAGTTGCTTTCTCTAAGTGACTGTCTGCTTTCGAACTTCTTCCAAATTATATTTTAGCATGCCTACAAAACACCACCCCATAGTTACTTTCTCTGCATCAATATAAGCGTTCATATATATGCCTCTCTCACTTCATCTAAATTAGAGTTTAGCAGGCCTACAAACCACATCCCGTGAGTTGCTTTCTCTAGGTGACTGTAAACTTTCCTATATAAGAATCTCCAACTTCTTTCAAACTATAGCATGCCAACAAAACACCACACCGTGGTTGCTTTCTCTGAGTGAACATAAGCGTTCCCATATATGACTCACACTCTGTTTCCAAAATAGAATTTAGCAGATCTACAAACCAGCCCAAGATGGTTCCTTTCTCTAAGTGACTGTAATTTTCCCCAGATACGACTCTCGCACTTCCTCCAAACTACAGATTAACATGCATACCTGCGCCACCCCACAGTTGCTTTCTCTGCGTGAATGTAACCGTTCATATATATGACTCTCCTACTTCTTCCCAACTACAGTTATTATGCCTTCAAACCATCACGATAATGTTTCTTTCTCTGAGTGAATGAATGCAAGCGTTCTCACATTTCATCCAAATTAGAGTTTAGCAGGCCTACCAATAAACTTCCGAGAGCTGTTTTCTCTGTGTCGCTGTAATCTTTCCTATATAAGACTCTCGAACTTCTTCCAAACCACAGTTTAGCATGCCAACAAAATACGACCCCAGAGTTGCTGTCTCTGCCTGAATGTAAGCGTTCAGATATATGACTCTCGTACTTCCTCCAAAATACAGTTTAGAATGCCTACAAACCACCACCCAAACGTTGCGTTCTCTGAATGAATGAAAGCATTCCCATGTTTGACTCTCACAATTGATCCAAAGTAGAGTTTAGCAGGCCAAGAAAGGATCTCCCGAGAGTTGCTTTCTCTAGGTGACTGTAAGCTTTCCTAAATAAGACTCTCCAACTTCTTCCAAACTACAGGTTAACATGCCCACAAAACATCACCCCATAGTTTTTTCTTTGCATGAATGTAAGCATTAGTATATATGACTCTGGTACTTCTTTCAAAATACAATTTAGCAGACCTAAAAATCACCCACCAAGAGTTGCTTTCTCTAAGTGACTGTTCAGGTTTAGAACTTCTTCCAAACTATAGCATGCTTACAAAACACCACCCCGTAGTTGCTTTCTCTGGGTGAATGTAAGCATTCCCAAATATCATTCTCGTACTTCTTCCAAACTATTTAGTATGCCTACAAAAACCAGCCCAATGTTGTTTCTCTGAGGGAATGTAAGCGGTCCCATGTTTGACTCTCACACTTCATCCAAATTAGAGTTTAGCATGTGTACAAACAATCTCCCGAGAGTTGCTTTCCCTAGGTGATGGTAATCATTCCTGTATAAGGTTCTCCAACTTCTTCCAAACTGCAGTTTAGCATGCCTACAAAACCTGACGCCATAAGTGCTTTCTCTGCGTGAATGTAAGTGTTCCTATATAGGACTCTCGTACTTCTTCCAAACTACAGTTTAGTATGCCCTACAAACCACCACCCAAACGTTGTTTTCTCTGAGTGAATGTAAGCGTTCCCATATATGACTCTCACACTTCAACCAAAATAGAGTTTAGCAGGCCTACATTCCACACCCAGAGATTTGCTTTCTCTAAGTGACTGTAAGCTTTCTTATATGTGATTCTCAAACTTCGTCCAAACTAGAGTTTAGCATGCCTATAAAACACCACCCCATAGTTACTTTCAGTGCGTCAAAATGTATGTGTTCCTATATGTGATTCTCGTGCTTCTTCCAAACTGCAGTTTAGTAAGCCTACAAACAACCCCATCGTTGCTTTCTCTGAGGGAATGTAAGCGTTCTCATATATGACTCTCACACTTCAACCAAAACAGGGTTTTGCAGGCCTACAAACCACCCGCCAAGACTTGCTTTTTCAAAGTGGCTGTTACCTTTCCTATATAGGACTCTGGAACTTCTCCCAAGCTAGACTTTAACATGTCTACCTGACACTACTCCGTAGTTGCTCTCGCTGTGTGAATGTAAGCGTTCCTATATATGAGTCTTGTACTTCTTCCTAACTAGCATCTGGCATGCCAAAATAACACTCCCCCATAGTTGCTTTCTTTGAGTCAATGTAAACATTCCTATATATGTCTCTCGCACTTCTTCCAAACTTGAGTTATGTCTACAAACCAATCCCCGACAGCTGTTTTCTCTGAACGAATTTAAGCGTTCCTATATAGGACTATGGCACTTCCTCCAAACTAGAGTTTAGCAAGCCTACACTCCACCCCCGTTCGTTGCTTTCTCTAAGTTACTGTAAGCTTTCCTATACATGGCTCTCGAAATTTTCCAAACTAGAGTTAGCATGCCTACTATACACCTACACATAATTGCTTTGTCTGAGTGAATATAAGCCTTCCTCTATATGACTGTCGCACTTTTTCCAAATTAGAGTGTAGCCAGCCTGGAAAGCACCCCTTATAGTTGCTTTCATTGAGTGAATGTTAACATTCCTATGTATGACTCTCGCAACTTTTCCAATCTAAGATTTTAGCAATGCTACAAATCCCCCGCCGAGAGTTCCTATACATAACTGTCCTCTTTTTCCAAGCTAGAGTTTAGGAAGCCTAGAAACCGTCCCCCCGTAGACGCTTTATGTGAATGTAAGCGTTCCTATATATGACTCTCGCCTTCCTCCAAACTAGAGCTTAGCAAGCCTACAAACCAACTCCCTATAATTGCTTTCTCTGAATGAATGATATCGTTCCTATATAAGACTCTCGAACTTCTTCCAAACCAGAGTTTAACAAGCCAAAAAAGCACCCCCCATAGATGCTTCCTCTAACTCAAAGCTAATATTCCTATATATGATTCAGCTTCTTCATCCAAACTAGAGTAAGGCAAGCCTACAAATCACACACCAATAGTTGCTTTCTATCAGTAAATGTAAGCATCCCTATATATGACTATAGCAATTCTTCCAAACTGGAGTTTAGCAAGCCTCCAGACCCCCGGACCCCACTCCCTAGTACCCTGGGCATTGGCGCCTGCCTGTCATGCAGGACATAGGGGCGGACCCTCATCTCAGACACGACATTGGTGGATTGTAGGCTTTTTTAAGTTTTTGAATTGAAGAACTCTGAGAATTGGAATTGGGTTTAGGGTAAGGTTAGGTGTTAGGGACTAGGATTAGGTTTAGGGGTTAGGGTTTTAGGTTAGAATTAGGGTTAGGATTACTGTTAGGGTTAGAGATTAGGATTATGTTTAGTGGTTGGGTTTAGGTTTAGGGTGAGAGGCAAGAGTAAGTGTCAGGGATTAGGGTTACTGTTAGGAGTTAGATTCAGGGCTTACTAAGGGTTTGGTTTAGTGATAGGGTTAGGGCTTACGTTTAACGGTGTGTGTTAGGGCACGGGCCCTGTCTAACGTACGGGGCACTGTGGATGTGGAGCAAGGCTGGGTCCCCACTTCATCGTACCCTGGGTGTTGGGCTTCAACTGTCATGCAGGACAAAGGCAGAGGCTCATCTCACACATGGTTAGGATTAAGGTTTAAGGTTAGGGTCAGGGTTGAGGGTTAGGGTGATGGTTAACAGTTAGAGTTAGGGTAAGGGGGTTGGGGATAGGGTTAGGGTTAAGGGTTAGGTTTATGGTTCAGGTTTAAGGTTAGCATTAGAGGGTAGGTTTAGTGTAACTGTAGGTCAGTGTTGGGGTTAAATCTCTAGGCATTAGGGTAAAGGTTAGTGTTATGGTTAAGAGTTAGGGTTAGGGTTAGTGTTGGTAGGGTTAAGGTTAGGGTTGGCGTTTCAGAATTAGGGATTAGGTGTTATGGTTATGGCTAGGAGTTAGGGTTAGAATTACGGTATAGGCTTGTTCTCAGGGTGTCATGCATTAACGTTAAGATAAGGGGTTGAACTTAGGGTTACGGTGAGGTTTACGTGTTGAGGTGAGCAGTAGGATCAGGGTTAGGTGTTATGTTCTGGGTTAGGGTTATGGGTGACGGGTAGGGTTTATGCTTAGGGCATGGGCCCTGTATGCACTAGGAGGCGAAGTTAGGAGTCTGTGATGGTCGCTGAGAACACACTCTATCCCACGCAGTGTATGGGCCTCTCGGTTTCATGCCGGACACTGTGGCAGAGCCGGCTTTCATGCATGGCTTAGTAGGATTGTAGGCTTTCAAAACTCTGAGAAAACAAGAAGTCTGAGAATTAGATTTAGGGTTAAAATTACGGCACGGTTTAGGGATGAAGATTAGTGATAGGGTGAGGGCTTAGGGTTAGGGGATAGGGTTAGGGTTAGGGTTGTGTTAGGGTGAAAGTTAGGGTTTTCATTTTAGAAATAGGGATGAGGTGTTATGGTTATGACTATGGTTTAGGATTAGAATTATGGGATAGGGCTTCTTCTCAGGGTGTTATGCATTAACGTTAATTTAAGGGGATAAGTTAGCATTACGGGGAGGTTTATGGTTTACGTTTAGGAATAGGATCATGATTAGGTGTTATGTTCAGGGTGAGGGTTATCTGTTAGGGGCAGTGCTTATACTTAGCGTACAGGCCCTGTCTGCACTGGGCGGCGGGCGGGGGTTAGGGGGATAGGATTGTCCCCGGGAACACACTCTATTGAACGCTGGGTGTGGATTCCTGGGTTTCATGCAGGACACAGTGGCAGAGCACCCTTTAACTCATGGCATGGGAGGATTGTAGGCTTTCTAAACTCTGAGAAAGCAAGAAGTCTGAGAATTAGATTTAGGGGTAGGATTATGGTAATGTTTAGGGATGAAGATTAGTGTTAGGGTGGAGTCTTAGGGTTAGGTGTTAGGTTTAAATGTTAGTGTTAGGTTTAACAGTTACAGTTAGGTTTACGTTTAAGATTCAGGGTTAGGGTTAAGGTTTGGGTTTAGCGTTTGGCACAGGGTTAGGCTTCAGTATTAGCCTTATGGATAAGGATTAGGAGTAGGGTTAGGGTTAAGGGTTAGTGTCAGGGTTAATGATAAGTTTCAAGATTGAGGGTTAGGGTTGCGGTTAGGGTTAGGTTTAGCGTTAGGGGTTAGGGTTAGGCTTAGGGTTAAATGATAGTACTATGGTTAAGTGTTGGGCTTAGGGTTAGGGTTTAGTGTTAGCGTTATCATTAAGGATTAGGGTTAGGGTCAGGGTTAAATGCTTGGGTGCGGGTAATGGTTAGGGTCAGGGTTAAGGTTTACGGATAGCGTTAGTGTTAAGGGTTATGGGTAGGTTTAGGGTTCAGGGTTAGAGTTAGCATTAGGGCTTAAGGTTAGGATTAGGCAGGAGGTTAGATTTAGGGTTAGATCTAAGCGTTAGGGTAAGGGCTAGGGTTAGGGTTAAGAGATACTGTTAGGTTTAATGCTTAGGATTAGGGTTAGGGTTTGGGGTTAAAGTAAGTGTTAGGGGTTAGGTTTAAGGATCAAAGGTTAGGGTTATTTTTAGCTGTAGTGTTAGGGTTAGGGAAAAGGGATTCCATTAGCATTAAGGGTCTTCCTTACTGTAGGGTTAAGGGTTAGGCTTAGAGTTAAAGGTTAAGGTTAGGGTCAGTGTTAAGAATTAGGGGGAGGGTTAACGGTTAGGGTAAAGGTTAAGCGTTAGGGTTAGGGATTAGCGATTAGGGTTTTTGGTTAGTGTTAGGGTTAGAGGTTAGGAGTTAGTGTTTTATGAAGGGGTATGGTTAGAATTAGGATTGGGGTTAGAGTTAGGGTTAGGTATAGGGGTTAGGTTTAGGGGTTAGTTTTAGGGTAAAAGGATAGGATTAGGGTTATGGGTTGGGCTTAGGTTTAGGGTTAAAGTTTACTGCTAGGGTTAGGGATAGGGTTCAGGGTTAGCTTTAGGGGTTCTGGTTAGGGTTAGGTGTTAGGTTAGTGTCAGGCTAAGGTCTAGTCGTGAGGGTAAGGTTTAGGGTTACCTTTAAGAGCTAGGGTTAGGTTTAATGGTTAGGATTAGGATTAGGGTTAAGGGTTAGCGTAAGGCTTAGGGGTTTGGGTGAAGGGTTAAGGTTTTTGTTAGGCATAGCGTTGGGGTTAGAAGTAAGGGTTACTGTCAGTGTTAGGGTTGTAGGTAGGGTTCTGGTTAGGGTTAGCGGTTTAGAATTAGGGTTAGGGATTAGGTGTTCCAGTGATGACTAGGAGATAGGGTTAGAATTATTGGATAGGGATTGTTCTCAGGGAATGGGTTATGCATTAACGTTAGGATAAGAGGTTAAAGTTAGGCTCACGGTGAGGTTTACGTGTTAAGGGGAGAAATAGGAACAGGGTTGGGTGTTATGTTCAGGGTTAGGGTTATCTGCTAAAGGTATTGTTTATGCTTAGCGCACGGGCCCTGTCTGCATTGGGCGGGCGGTGGGAGTTTACGGGGCTGGGATTGTACCCGGGAACCCACTCTATCATACTCTGGGTATGGGCCCGTGGGTTTCATGCAGGACACAGTGGTAGAGCCTCCTTTCACGCATGGCATGGGAGGATGGCAGGCTTTCTAAACTCTAACAAAGAAAGAAGTCTGAGAATTAGATTTAGGGTTAGCATTATTGTTAGGGTTAAGGACGAAGTTTAGTGTTAGGATGAGGGCTTAAGGTTAGGGATTAGGGTTAGGGTTAAAGGTTACTCTTAGGTTTAACGGTTACAGTTCGGTTTAGGGTTGAGGTTTACGGTTAGGGTTAAGATGAGGGGTTAGGGTTTGGTAGACGTTTAGGGTTAAGTGTTAGGTTTAGGGTTGAAGATTAGGAATAGGGTTAGGATTAAAGGTTAGCGTGAGAGTTAACGCTTAGGGTTAAGGATAAGAGTTAGGGTTTATGGTTAGGCTTAGGGTTAGATTTAGCGTTAGAGTTATGTGCTATGGTTTGTGTTAGGGGTTAAGGTTAGGTTTACTGTTCACGGTTAGGGTTGGGTTTAGGGGTTATCATTAGGGTTAGGGATTAGGTTTAGGGTAAGGGTCTAGAGTTAATGTTGGGCTTTAGGCTCGGGGCTTAGGTTCAGGGTCAGGGGTTAGCGTTGGTGGTAGGGCTTAGCTTTAGCGGTCAGTTTAAGGGCACAGGACCTGGTTAATCTACGGTGAGAGGGGTGCGGTCGGAGTCACCACGAAAGCACAACATCATTCCCTGGGCCTTGGGAGAGGACCTACATGCAGGACTCAGGCGGAGCCTCATCTCACACATGGCATGGCTGTATTGTAGGCTTGCTTCACTCTGGGAATGGAAGTAGTGTGAGAATTAGGGTTGGGGTTGGGGTTAGGGTTTTTCGTGTTAGGGGTTAGGTTTTCAGTCAGGGTTAGGTGGTAGGGATTAGTGGTTAGGGTTAGAGTTAGTGTTAGGGGTAAGGTGTTAAGTCTGGGTTAGGGGGCCAGGGTAAGGTTTAGGGTTGGAGTTAGCGTTAGGGTTAGGGGTTAGGGTTAAGGGATAGGGTTAGGATTTAGGGTGAGGGTTAGAGGGTTAACAGTTGGGGTTAGGCTTAGGGGTTAGGGATAGTGTTAGGGTTAAGGGTTAGGAGCTTGGTTCAGGTTTAAGGTTAGCATTAGGGGTTGGGGTTAGTGTTAACTGTAGGTCAGTGTTGGGGTTAGATCTCTAGGCATTAGGGTAAAGGTTAGGGTTAGGGTTAAGAGTTAGAGTTCTGTTTAATGGTTAGGATTGGGAATAGGGTTAAGGGTTAGGGTTAAGGTTAGGGGTTATGACGAAGGATCAACGGTTAGGGTTACTTTTAGGCGTAAGGTTAGGGTAAGGGGTTAGGGTTAGTGTTAGTGTTGTCGGTCGGGTTAAGGTTAGGGTTGGCGCTTCAGAATTAGGGATTAGGTGTTACGGTTATAGCTAGGAGGTAGGGTTATAATGACGGTATAGGGCTTGTTCTCAGGGTGTCATGCATTAACGTTAAGATATGGGGTTAAAGTTAGGGTTATGGTGAGGTTTACCTGTTAAGGTGAGCAGTAGGATCAGGGTTAGGTGTTATGTTGTGGGTTAGGCTTATGGGTGAGGGGTAGGGTTTATGCTTAGGGCACGGGCCCTGTATGCCCTAGGAGGCAAAGTTAGGTTTCTGTGATGGTCGCTGGGAACCCACTCTACCGCACGCAGTGTATGGGCCTCTGGGTTTCATGCAGGACACTGTGGCAGAGCCTCCTTTCACGCATGGCGTGGGAGGATTGCAGGCTTTCTAAACTCTAAGAAAGCAAGAAGTCTGAGAATTAGATTTAGGGTTAGGGTTATGGTTAGGGTTAAGGATGAAGTTTAGTGTTAGGGTGAGGGCTTAGGCTTAGGGATTACGGTTAGGATTAAAGGTTACTCTTAGATTTAACGGTTACACTTTGGTTTAGGGTTGAGGTTTAAGGTTAGGGTTAAGATGAGGGGTTAGGGTTTGGTACAGGGTTAGGGTTAAGTGTTAGGTTTAGGGTTGAAGATTAGGATTAGGGTTAGGATTAAAGGTTAGCGTGAGAGTTAACGCTTAGGGTTAAGGTTAAGAGTTAGGGTTTAGGGTTAGGGTTAGGGTTAGGGTTAGTTTTAGGTTTAGAGTTATGTGCTATGCTTTGTGTTAGAGGTTAGGGTTAGGTTTACTGTTCACGGTTAGGGTTACGTTTAGGGGTTAGCATTAGGGTTAGGGTTAAGGGATAGGATTAGGGTTGAGTGTTGGGCTTAGGGTTAGGGTTTAGTGTTAGGGTTATCATTAAGGATTAGGGTTAGGGTCAGGGTTAAATGCTTGGGTGCGGGTAATGGTTAGGGTCAGGGTTAAGGTTCACGGATAGGGTTAGTGTTAAGGGTTACGGGTAGGTTTAGGGTTCAGGGTTAGCGTTAGCTTTAGGGCTTAAGGATAGGATTAGGCGGGAGGTTAGATTTAGGGTTAGAACTAGGCGTTAGGGTAAGGGCTAGCGTTAGGGTTAAGAGATAGTGTTAGGTTTAATGCTTAGGATTAGGGTTAGGGTTTGGGGTTAAAGTAAGTGTTAGGGGTTAGGTTTAAGGATCAAAGGTTAGGGTTATTTTTAGCTGTAGTGTTAGGGTTAGGGAAAAGGGATCCCATTAGCATTAAGGGTCTTCCTTACTGTAGGGTTAAGGGTTAGGCTTAGAGTTAAAGGTTCAGGTTAGGGTCAGTGTTAAGAATTAGGGTGAGGGTTAACGGTTAGGGTAAAGGTTAAGCATTAGGGTTAGGGATTAGCGATTAGGGTTTTTGGTTAGTGTTAGGGTTAGAGGTTAGGAGTTCGTGTTTTATGAAGGGGTATGGTTAGAATTAGGATTGGGGTTAGAGTTAGGGTTAGGTATAGGGGTTAGGTTTAGGGGTTAGTTTTAGGGTAAAAGGATAGGATTAGGGTTATGGGTTGCGCTTAGGTTTAGGGTTAAAGTTTACTGCTAGGGTTAGGGATAGGGTTCAGGGTTAGCTTTAGGGGTTCTGGTTAGGGTTAGGTGTTAGGTTAATGTCAGGGTTAGGTCTAGTCGTGAGGGTAAGGTTTAGGGTTAGCTTTAAGAGCTAGGGTTAGGTTTAATGGTTAGGATTAGGATTAGGGTTAAGGGTTAGCGTAAGGCTTAGGGGTTTGGGTGAAGGGTTAGTGTTTCTGTTAGGCATAGCGTTGGGGTTAGAAGTAAGGGTTACTGTCAATGTTAGGGTTGTAGGTAGGGTTCCGGTTAGGGTTAGCGGTTTAGAATTAGGGTTAGGGATTAGGTGTTCCAGTGATGACTAGGAGATAGGGTTAGAATTATGGGATAGGGGTTGTTCTCAGGGAATGGGTTATGCATTAACGTTAGGATAAGAGGTTAAAGTTAGGCTCACGGTGAGGTTTACGTGTTAAGGGGAGAAATAGGAACAGGGTTGGGTGTTATGTTCAGGGTTAGGGTTATCTGTTAGAGGTATTTTTTATGCTTAGCGCACGGGCCCTGTCTGCATTGGGCGGGCGGGGGGAGTTTAGGGGGCTGGGATTGTACCCGGGAACCCACTCTATCATACTCTGGGTATGGGCCCGTGGGTTTCATGCAGGACACAGTGGTAGAGCCTCCTTTCACGCATGGCATGGGAGGATGGCAGGCTTTCTAAACTCTAAGAAAGCAAGAAGTCTGAGAATTAGATTTAGGGTTAGGTATATGGTTAGGGTTAAGGATGAAGTTTAGTGTTAGGGTGAGGGCTTAAGGTTAGGGATTAGGGTTAGGGTTAAAGGTTACTCTTAGGTTTAACGGTTACAGTTCGGTTTAGGGTTGAGGTTTACGGTTAGGGTTAAGATGAGGGGTAAGGGTTTGGTAGACGTTTAGGGTTAATTGTTAGGTTTAGGGTTGAAGATTAGGATTAGGGTTAGGATTAAAGGTTAGCGTGAGAGTTAACGCTTAGGGTTAAAGTTAAGAGTTAGGGTTTTCGGTTAGGCTTAGGGTTAGATTTAGGGTTAGAGTTATGTGCTCTGGTTTGTGTTAGGGGTTAGGGTTAGGTTTACTGTTCACGGTTAGGGTTGGGTTTAGGGGTTAGCATTAGGGTTAGGGATTAGGATTAGGGTAAGGGTCTAGAGTTAATGTTGGGCTTTAGGCTCGGCGCTTAGTTTCAGGGTCAGGGGTTAGCGTTGGTGGTAGGGCTTAGCTTTAGCGATCAGTTTAAGGGCACAGGACCTGGTTAATCTACGGTGAGAGGGGTGCGGTCGGAGTCACCACGAAAGCACAACATCATTCCCTGGGCCTTGGGACAGGACCTCCATGCAGGACTCAGGCGGAGCCTCATCTGACACATGGCATGGCTGTATTGTAGGCTTGCTTCACTCTGGGAATGGAAGTAGTGTGAGAATTAGGGTTGGGGTTGGGGTTAGGGTTTTTCGTGTTAGGGGTTAGGTTTCGAGTCAGGGTTAGGTGCTAGGGATTAGTGGTTAGGGTTAGAGTTAGTGTTAGGGGTAAGGTGTTAAGTCTGGGTTAGGGGGCCAGGGTAAGGTTTAGGGTTGGAGTTAGCGTTAGGGTTAGGGGTTAGGGTTAAGGGATAGGGTTAGGATTCAGGGTGAGGGTTAGAGGGTTACCAGTTGGTGTTAGGCTTACGGGTTAGGGATAGTGTTAGGGTTAAGGGTTAGGAGCTTGGTTCAGGTTTAAGGTTAGCATTAGGGGTTGGGGTTAGTGTTAACTGTAGGTCAGTGTTGGGGTTAGATCTCTAGGCATTAGGGTAAAGGTTAGGGTTAGGGTTAAGAGTTAGAGTTCTGTTTAATGGTTAGGATTGGGAATAGGGTTAAGGGTTAGGGTTAAGGTTAGGGGTTATGACGAAGGATCAACGGTTAGGGTTACTTTTAGGCGTAGGGTTAGGGTAAGGGGTTAGGGTTAGTGTTAGTGTTGTCGGTCGGGTTAAGGTTAGGGTTGGCGCTTCAGAATTAGGGATTAGGTGTTACGGTTATAGCTAGGAGGTAGGGTTATAATGACGGTATAGGGCTTGTTCTCAGGGTGTCATGCATTAACGTTAAGATATGGGGTTAAAGTTAGGGTTATGGTGAGGTTTACCTGTTAAGGTGAGCAGTAGGATCAGGGTTAGGTGTTATGTTGTGGGTTAGGCTTATGGGTGAGGGGTAGGGTTTATGCTTAGGGCACGGGCCCTGTATGCCCTAGGAGGCAAAGTTAGGTGTCTGTGATGGTCGCTGGGAACCCACTCTACCGCACGCAGTGTATGGGCCTCTGGGTTTCATGCAGGACACTGTGGCAGAGCCCTCTTTCACGCATGGCGTGGGAGGAGTGCAGGCTTTCTAAACTCTAAGAAAGCAAGAAGTCTGAGAATTAGATTTAGGGTTAGGGTTATGGTTAGGGTTAAGGATGAAGTTTAGTGTTAGGGTGACGGCTTAGGCTTAGGGATTAGGGTTAGGGTTAAAGGTTACTCTTAGATTTAACGGTTACACTTTGGATTAGGGTTGAAGTTTAAGGTTAGGGTTAAGATGAGGGGTTAGGGTTTGGTACAGGGTTAGGGTTAAGTGTTATGTTTAGGGTTGAAGATTAGGATTAGGGTTAGGATTAAAGGTTAGCGTGAGAGTTAACGCTTAGGGTTAAGGTTAAGAGTTAGGGTTTAGGGTTAGGGTTAGGGTTAGGGTTAGTTTTAGGGTTAGAGTTATGTGCTATGGTTTGTGTTAGAGGTTAGGGTTAGGTTTACTGTTCACGGTTAGGGTTACGTTTAGGGGTTAGCATTAGGGTTAGGGTTAGGTTTAGGGTTAAGGGATAGGATTAGGGTTAAGTGTTGGGCTTAGGGTTAGGGTTTAGTGTTAGGGTTATCATTAAGGATTAGGGTTAGGGTCAGGGTTAAATGCTTGGGTGCGGGTAATGGTTAGGGTCAGGGTTATGGTTCACGGATAGGGTTAGTGTTAAGGGTTATGGGTAGGTTTAGGGTTCAGGGTTAGCGTTAGTATTAGGGCTTAATGTTAGGATTAGGCGGGAGGTTAGATTTAGGGTTAGAACTAGGCGTTAGGGTAATGGCTAGGGTTAGGATTAAGGGATAGGCTTAGGTTTAATGCTTAGGATTAGGGTTAGGGTTTGGGGTTAAAGTAAGTGTTAGGGGTTAGGTTTAAGGATCAAAGGTTAGGGTTATTTTTAGCTGTAGTGTTAGGGTTAGGGAATAGGAATCCCATTAGCATTAAGGGTCTTCCTTACTGTAGGGTTAAGGGTTAGGCTTAGAGTTAAAGGTTCAGGTTAGGGTCAGTGTTAAGAATTAGGGTGAGGGTTAACGGTTAGGGTAAAGGTTAAGCGTTAGGGTTAGGGATTAGCGATTAGGGATTTTGGTTAGTGTTAGGGTTAGAGGTTAGGAGTTCGTGTTTTATGAAGGGGTATGGTTAGAATTAGGATTGGGGTTAGAGTTAGGGTTAGGTATAGGGGTTAGGTTTAGGGGTTAGTTTTAGGGTAAAAGGATAGGATTAGGGTTATGGGTTGGGCTTAGTTTTAGGGTTAAAGTTTACTGCTAGGGTTAGGGATAGGTTTCAGGGTTAGCTTTAGGGGTTTTGGTTAGGGATAGGTGTTAGGTTAGTGTCAGGGTTAGGTCTAGTCGTGAGGGTAAGGTTTAGGGTTAGCTTTAAGAGCTAGGGTTAGGTTTAATGGTTAGGATTAGGATTAGGGTTAAGGGTTAGCGTAAGGCTTAGGGGTTTGGGTGAAGGGTTAGGGTTTTTGTTAGGCATAGCGTTGGGGTTAGAAGTAAGGGTTACTGTCAGTGTTAGGGTTGTAGGTAGGGTTCCGGTTAGGGTTAGCGGTTTAGAATTAGGGTTAGGGATTAGGTGTTCCAGTGATGACTAGGAGATAGGGTTAGAATTATGGGATAGGGGTTGTTCTCAGGGAATGGGTTATGCATTAACGTTAGGATAAGAGGTTAAAGTTAGGCTCACAGTGAGGTTTACGTGTTAAGGGGAGAAATAGGAACAGGGTTGGGTGTTATGTTCAGGGTTAGGGTTATCTGTTAGAGGTATTGTTTATGCTTAGCGCACGGGCCCTGTCTGCATTGGGCGGGCCGGGGGAGTTTAGGGGGCTGGGATTGTACCCGGGAACCCACTCTATCATACTCTGGGTATGGGCCCGTGGGTTTCATGCAGGACACAGTGGTAGAGCCTCCTTTCACGCATGGCATGGGAGGATTGTAGGCTTTCTAAACTCTAAGAAAGCAAGAAGTCTGAGAATTAGATTTAGGGTTAGGATTATGGTTAGGGTTAAAGATGAAGTTTAGTGTTAGGGTGAGGGCTTAAGGTTAGGGATTAGGGTTAGGGTTAAAGGTTACTCTTAGGTTTAACGATTACAGTTCGGTTTAGGGTTGAGGTTTACGGTTAGGGTTAAGATGAGGGGTTAGGGTTTGGTAGACGTTTAGGGTTAAGTGTTAGGTTTAGGGTTGAAGATTAGGATTAGGGTTAGGATTAAAGGTTAGCGTGAGAGTTAACGCTTAGCGTTAAGGTTAAGAGTTAGGGTTTACGGTTAGGCTTAGGGTTAGATTTAGGGTTAGAGTTATGTGCTATGGTTTGTGTTAGGGGTTAGGGTTAGGTTTACTGTTCACGGTTAGGGTTGGGTTTAGGGGTTAGCATTAGGGTTAGGGATTAGGTTTAGGGTAAGGGTCTAGAGTTAATGTTGGGCTTTAGGCTCGGGGCTTAGGTTCAGGGTCACGGGTTAGCGTTGGTGGTAGGGCTTAGCTTTAGCGGTCAGTTTAAGGGCACAGGACCTGGTTAATCTACGGTGAGAGGGGTGCGGTCGGAGTCACCACGAAAGCACAACATCATTCCCTGGGCCTTGGGAGACGACCTACATGCAGGACTCAGGCGGAGCCTCATCTGACACATGGCATGGCTTTATTGTAGGCTTGCTTCACTCTGGGAATGGAAGTAGTGTGAGAATTAGGGTTGGGGTTGGGGTTAGGGTTTTTCGTGTTAGGGGTTAGGTTTCGAGTCAGGGTTAGGTGCTAGGGATTAGTGGTTAGGGTTAGCGTTAGTGTTAGGGGTAAGGTGTTAAGTCTGGGTTAGGGGGCCAGGGTAAGGTTTAGGGTTGGAGTTAGCATTAGGGTTAGGGGTTAGGTTTAAGGGGGTAGGGTTAGGATTCAGGGTGAGGGTTAGAGGGTTAACAGTTGGGGTTAGGCTTTGGGGTTAGGGATAGTGTTAGGGTTAAGGGTTAGGAGCTTGGTTCAGGTTTAAGGTTAGCATTAGGGGTTGGGGTTAGTGTTCACTGTAGGTAAGTGTTGGGGTTAGATCTCTAGGCATTAGGGTAAAGGTTAGGGTTAGGGTTAAGAGTTAGGTTTCTGTTTAATGGTTAGGATTGTGAATAGGGTTAAGGGTTAGGGTTAAGGTTAGGGGTTATGACGAAGGATCAATGGTTAGGGTTACTTTTAGGCGTAGGGTTAGGGTAAGGGGTTAGCGTTAGTGTTAGTGTTGTCGGTCGGGTTAAGGTTAGGGTTGGCGTTTCAGAATTAGGGATTAGGTGTTACGGTTATAGCTAGGAGGTAGGGTTATAATGACGGTATAGGGCTTGTTCTCAGGGTGTCATGCATTAACGTTAAGATATGGGGTTAAAGTTAGGGTTATGGTGAGGTTTACCTGTTAAGGTGAGCAGTAGGATCAGGGTTAGGTGTTAAGTTGTGGGTTAGGCATATGGGTGAGGGGTAGGGTTTATGCTTAGGGCACGGGCCCTGTATGCCCTAGGAGGCAAAGTTAGGTGTCTGTGATGGTCGCTGGGAAACCACTCTACCGCACGCAGTGTATGGGCCTCTGGGTTTCATGCAGGACACTGTGGCAGAGCCCTCTTTCACGCATGGCGTGGGAGGATTGCAGGCTTTCTAAACTCTAAGAAAGCAAGAAGTCTGAGAATTAGATTTAGGGTTAGGGTTATGGTTAGGGTTAAGGATGAAGTTTAGTGTTAGGGTGAGGGCTTAGGCTTAGGTATTACGGTTAGGGTTAAAGGTTACTCTTAGATTTAACGGTTACACTTTGGTTTAGGGTTGAGATTTAAGGTTAGGGGTAAGATGAGGGGTTAGGGTTTGGTACAGGGTTAGGGTTAAGTGTTAGGTTTAGGGTTGAAGATTAGGATTAGGGTTAGGATTAAAGGTTAGCGTGAGAGTTAACGCTTAGGGTTGAGGTTAAGAGTTAGGGTTTAGGGTTAGGGTTAGGGTTAGGGTTAGATTTAGGGTTAGAGGTATGTGCTATGGTTTGTGTTAGAGGTTAGGGTTAGGTTTACTGTTCACGGTTAGGGTTACGTTTAGGGGTTAGCATTAGGGTTAGGGTTAGGGTTAGGGTTAAGGGATAGGATTAGGGTTAAGTGTTGGGCTTAGGGTTGGGGTTTAGTGTTAGGGTTATCATTAAGGATTAGGGTTAGGGTCAGGGTTAAATGCTTGGGTGCGGGTAATGGTTAGGGTCAGGGTTAAGGTTCACGGATAGGGTTAGTGTTAACGGTTACGGGTAGGTTTAGGGTTCAGGGTTAGCGTTAGCATTAGGGCTTAAGGTTAGGATTAGGCGGGAGGTTAGATTTAGGGTTAGAACTAGGCGTTAGGGTAAGGGCTAGGGTTAGGATTAAGAGATAGGCTTAGGTTTAATGCTTAGGATTAGGGTTAGGGTTTGGGGTTAAAGTAAGTGTTAGGGGTTAGGTTTAAGGATCAAAGGTTAGGGTTATTTTTAGCTGTAGTGTTAGGGTTAGGGAAAAGGGATCCCATTAGCATTAAGGGTCTTCCTTACTGTAGGGTTAAGGGTTAGGCTTAGAGTTAAAGGTTAAGGTTAGGGTCAGTGTTAAGAATTAGGGTGAGGGTTAACGGTTAGGTTAAAGGTTAAGCGTTAGGGTTAGGGATTAGCGATTAGGGTTTTTGGTTAGTGTTAGGGTTAGAGGTTAGGAGTTCGTGTTTTATGAAGGGGTATGGTTAGAATTAGGATTGGGGTTAGAGTTAGGGTTAGGTATAGGGGTTAGGTTTAGGGGTTAGTTTTAGGGTAAAAGGATAGGGTTAGGGTTATGGGTTGGGCTTAGGTTTAGGGTTAAAGTTTACTGCTAGGGTTAGGGATAGGTTTCAGGGTTAGCATTAGGGGTTCTGGTTAGGGTTAGGTGTTAGGTTAGTGTCAGGGTTAGGTCTAGTCGTGAGGGTAAGGTTTAGGGTTAGCTTTAAGAGCTAGGGTTAGGTTTAATGGTTAGGATTAGGATTAGGGTTAAGGGTTAGCGTAAGGCTTAGGGGTTAGGGTGAAGGGTTAGGGTTTTTGTTAGGCATAGCGTTGGGGTTAGAAGTAAGGGTTACTGTCAGTGTTAGGGTTGTAGGTAGGGTTCCGGTTAGGGTTAGCGGTTTAGAATTAGGGTTAGGGATTAGGTGTTCCAGTGATGACTAGGAGATAGGGTTAGAATTATGGGATAGGGGTTGTTCTCAGGGAATGGGTTATGCATTAACGTTAGGATAAGAGGTTAAAGTTAGGCTCACGGTGAGGTTTACGTGTTAAGGGGAGAAATAGGAACAGGGTTGGGTGTTATGTTCAGGGTTAGGGTTATCTGTTAGAGGTATTGTTTATGCTTAGCGCACGGGCCCTGTCTGCATTGGGCAGGCGGGGGGAGTTTAGGGGGCTGGGATTGTACCCGGGAACCCACTCTATCATACTCTGGGTATGGGCCCGTGGTTTTCATGCAGGACACAGTGGTAGAGCCTCCTTTCACGCATGGCATGGGAGGATTGCAGGCTTTCTAAACTCTAAGAAAGCCAGAAGTCTGAGAATTAGATTTAGGGTTAGGATTCTGGTTAGGGTTAAGGATGAAGTTTAGTGTTAGGGTGAGGGCTTAGGGTTAGGGAATAGGGTTAGGGTTAAAGGTTACTCTTAGGTTTAACGGTTACACTTTGGTTTAGGGTTGAGGTTTATGGTTAGGGTTAAGATGAGGGGTTAGGGTTTGGTACAGGGTTAGGGTTAAGTGTTAGGTTTAGGGTTGAAGATTAGGATTAGGGTTAGGATTAAAGGTTAGCGTGAGAGTTAACGCTTAGTGTTAAGGTTAAGAGTTAGGGTTTAGGTTTAGGGTTAGGGTTAGGGTTAGTTTTAGGGTTAGAGTTATGTGCTATGGTTTGTGTTAGAGGTTAGGGTTAGGTTTACTAGTCACGTTTAGGGTTACGTTTAGGGGTTAGCATTACGGTTAGGGTTAGGGTTAGGGTTAAGGGTTTAAAATTTTAAAATTTCCCTGCCTTTTAAAACAATGGAAAAACGGTGGTGGGTTAGGGTTAGGGTTAAGGTTAGGGTTAGAATTAGGGTTAAGGGTTTAAAATTTTAAAATTTTAAGGTTTAAGTGTTAAGGGTTAAGGGTTTAAAATTTAAAATTTTAAAATTTCCCCAAAAATGGTGGTGGGTTAGGGTTAGGGTTAAGGTTAGGGATTGGGTTAGGGTTAGGGTTAAGGGTTTAAAATTTTAAAATTTCCCTGCCTTTTAAAACAATGGAAAAATGGTGGTGGGATGATACTTAGAAGAATGGCTTCTTGTCTGTCTCCACTAACAAAAATAGGCAACACCAAGTCAGCTACTCCTCAGCATAGTTATGTCCGTCGCAGCCTTCTTGGGTTTCAGGAGTCACAAACAAACGTTATCACAATTATGGTGAAACGCTGAATACCTGCAAATAATTTTCAACGTAGTGGTTAATTGAAAAGCTCTGCGGCATACTTCTTGGAACAAGCCAGTTACCTGTTCCCACGCAAAGAGGAGTATATAGAACCATGGTGGATTTCCAGCTGATGAAGTAAAGGATTATTAAAGGAACGGGATGACCATGGGGATTATCGTTAATTCTCTGAAACAGAATCCGCCCTTTTCACCTGCCAAACACATGCCCACTTCTCCTCTCTGGGGATAATAAAAACTAACTAGCAAACTGACAGAGGGCCTGAACCCCAAATCAACATTGACCACACACAAAAAAAAAAACCGTACCCTCCAGCTACTAATTATAATGCTAACTTGCAAAATTTCCCTGCATTTTAAAACAATGGAAAAATGGTGGTGGGATGATACTTAGAAGAATGGCTTCTTGTCAGTCTCCACTAACAAAAATAGGCAACACCAAGTCAGCTACTCCTCAGCATAGTTATGTCTGTCCCAGCCTTCTTTGGTTTCAGGAGGCACAAACAAACGTTACCACAATTATGGTGAAACGCTGAACACCTGCAAATAATTTTCAACGTAGTGGTTAATTGAAAAGCTCTGCGGCATACTTCTTGGAACAAGCCAGTTACCTGTTCCCACGCAAAGAGGAGTATATAGAACCATGGTGGATTTCCAGCTGATGAAGTAAAGGATTATTAAAGGAACGGGATGACCATGCGGATCCTGTTTAATTCTCTGAAACAGAATCCGCCCTTTTCACCTGCCAAACACATGCCCACTTCTCCTCTCTGGGGATAATAAAAACTAACCAGCGAACTGACAGAGGGCCCCACCCCCCCATCCACATCGACCACGCACAAAAAAAAACCGTACCCTCCAGCTACTAATTATAATGCTAACTTGCAAAATTTCCCTGCATTTTAAAACAATGGAAAAATGGTGGTGGGATAATACTTAGAAGAATGGCTTCTTGTCTGTCTCCACTAACAAAAATAGGCAACACCAAGTCAGCTACTCCTCAGCATAGTTATGTCCGTCGCAGCCTTCTTGGGTTTCAGGAGGCACAAACAAACGTTATCACAATTATGGTGAAACGCTGAACACCTGCAAATAATTTTCAACGTAGTGGTTAATTGAAAAGCTCTGCGGCATACTTCTTGGAACAAGCCAGTTACCTGTTCCCACGCAAAGAGGAGTATATACAACCATGGTGGATTTCCAGCAGATGAAGTAAAGGATTATTAAAGGAACGGGATGAGCATGGGGATCATCGTCAATTCTCTGAAACAGAATCCACCCTTTTCACCTGCCAAACACATACCCACTTCTCCTCTCTGGGGATAATAAAAACTAACCAGCGAACTGACAGAGGGCCTGACCCCCCCATCCACATCGACCACACAAAAAAAAAACCGTACCCTCCAGCTACTAATTAAAATGCTAAGTTGCAAAATTTCCGTGCATTTTAAAACAATGGAAAAATGGTGGTGGGATCATACTTAGAAGAATGGCTTCTTGTCTGTCTCCACTAACAAAAATAGGCAACACCAAGTCAGCTACTCCTCAGCATAGTTATGTCCGTCACAGCCTTCTTGGGTTTCAGGAGGCACATACAAACGTTACCAAAATTATGGTCAAACGCTGAAAACCTGCAAATAATTTTGAACGTACTGGTTAATTTGAAAACTCTCCAGCATACTTCTTGGAACAAGCCAGGTACCTGTGCCCACGCATAGAGGAGTATATAGAAACATGGTGGAATCCCAGCTGATGAAGCAAAGGATTCTTAAAGGAATGAGATGATCATGCGGATCCTGTTTAATTCTCTGAAACAGAATCCGCACTTTTCACCTGCCAAAAACATGCCCACTACTCTTCTCTGGGGATAATAAAAACAAACCAGCGATCTAACAGAGGGCCTGAACTCCCATCCTGACCGACCCCACAAAAAAAAAAGGTACCCTCCAGCTACTAATTATAATGCCAATTTGCAAAATTTTCCTGCATTTTTAAACAATGGAGAAATGATGGTGGGATGATACTTAGAAGAATGGCTCCTTGTCAGTCTCCACTGACAAAAATAGGCAACACCAAGTCAGCTACGCCTCAGCATATTTATGTCCGTAGCAGCCATATATGGTTTCAGTAGGCACATACACACGTTATCACAATTATGGTGAAATGCTGAAAACCTGCAAAGGATTTTCAACATACTGGTTAATTGAAAAGCTCTGAGGCATACTTCTTGGAACAAGCCAGTTTCCTGTGACCACGCATAGAGAAGGATATAGAACCGTGGTGGATTCCCAGCTCATGAAGCAAAGGATTCTTAGAGGAACGGGATTACCATGCGGATCCTGTTTAATTCTCTGAAACAGATCCGCAGTTTTCACCTGCCACACTAATACCCACTTCTCCTCTCTGGGGATAATAAAAACAAACCAGCGAACTGACAGAGGGCCTGACCAACACATCCACACCGACCCCACAGGAAAAAAAAAAAAAAAAACACCGTAGCCTCCAGCTACTAATTATAATGCTAACTAGCAAAATTTTCCTGCATTTTTAAACAATGGAAAAATGATGGTGAGATGATACTTAGAAGAATGGATTCTTGTCAGTCCTCACTAACATAAATAGGCAAATCCAAGTCAGCTACGCCTCAGCATAGTTATGTTCCTGGCAGCCATCTTGGGTTTCAGGAGGCACAAACAAACGTTATCACAATTATGGTGAAACGCTGAACACCTGCAAATAATTTTCAACGTAGTGGTTAATTGAAAAGCTCTGCGGCATACTTCTTGGAACAAGCCAGGTACCTGTGCCCACCCATAGAGGAGTATATAGAAACATGGTGGAATCCCAGCTGATGAAGCAAAGGATTCTTAAAGAAATGAGATGACCATGCGGATCCTGTTTAATTCTCTGAAACAGAATCCGCACTTTTCACCTGCCAAACACATGCCCACTACTCTTCTCTGGGGATAATAAAAACAAACCAGCGAACTGACAGAGGGCCTGAACACCCAACCTGACCGACCCCACAAAAAAAAAAGTACACTCCAGCTTCTAATTATAATGCCAATTTGCAAAATTTCCCTGCATTTTTAAACAAAGGAGAAATGATGGTGGGATGATACTTAGAAGAATGGCTTCCTGTCAGTCTCCACTAACAAAAATAGGCAAAACCAACTCAGCTAGGCCTCAGCATAGTTATGTCCGTCGCAGCCTTCTTGGGTTTCAGGAGGCACAAACAAACGTTACCACAATTATGGTGAAATGCTGAACACCTGTAAATAATTTTCAACGTAGTGGTTAATTGAAAAGCTCTGCGACATACTTCTTGGAACAAGCCAGTTACCTGTTCGCACGCAAAGAGGAGTATATAGAACCATGGTGGATTTCCAGCTGATGAAGTAAAGGATTATTAAAGGAACGGGATGAGCATGGGGATCATCGTTAATTCTCTGAAACAGAATCTGCCCTTTTCACCTGCCAAACACATGGCCACTTCTCCTCTCTGGGGATAATAAAAACTAACCAGCGAACTGACAGAGGGCCTGACCCCCCCATCCACATCGACCACCAAAAAAAAAAAAAAAAAAAAAAAAACCGTACCCTCCAGCTACTAATTATAATGCTAACTTGCAAAATTTCCCTGCATTTTAAAACAATGGAAAAATGGTGGTGGGATGATACTTAGAAGAATGGCTTCTTGTCTGTCTCCACTAACAAAAATAGGCAACACCAAGTCAGCTACTCCTCAGCATAGTTATGTCCGTCGCAGCCTTCTTGGGTTTCAGGAGGCACAAACAAACGTTATCACAATTATGGTGAAATGCTGAACACCTGCAAATAATTTTCAACTTAGTGGTTAATTGAAAAGCTCTGCGACATACTTCTTGGAACAAGCCAGTTACCTGTTCCCACGCAAATAGGAGTATATAGAACCATGGTGGATTTCCAGCTGATGAAGTAAAGGATTATTAAAGGAACGGGATGACCATGGGGATCATCGTTAATTCTCTGAAACAGAATCCGCCCTTTTCACCTGCCAAACACATGCCCACTTCTCCTCTCTGGGGATAATAAAAACTAACCAGCGAACTGACAGAGAGCCTGACCCCCCATCCACATCAACCACACACAAAAAAAAACCGTACCCTCCAGCTAATAATTATAATGCTAACTTGCAAAATTTCCCTGCATTTCAAAACAATGGAAAAATGGTGGTGGGATGATACTTAGAAGAATGGCTTCTTGTCTGTCTCCACTAATAAAAATAGGCAACACCAAGTCAGCTACTCCTCAGCATAGTTATGTCCGTCGCAGCCTTCTTGGGTTTCAGGAGGCACATACAAACGTTATCAAAATTATGGTGAAACGCTGAAAACCTGCTAATAATTTTCAACGTAGTGGTTAATTGAAAAGCTCTGCTTCATACTTCTTGGAACAAGCCAGTTACCTGTGCCCAAACATAGAGGAGTATATAGAACCATGGTGGATTCCCACCTGATGAAGCAAAAGTTTCCTAAAGGAACGGGATGAGCATGGGGATCCTGTTTCATTCTCTGAAACAGAATCCGAACTTTTCACCAGCCAATCACATGCCCACTTCTCCTCTCTGGGGATAATAAAAACTAACCAGCGAACTGACAGAGAGCCTGAGCCCCCATCCACATCCACCACACACACAAAAAAACCGTACCCTCCAGCTACTAATTATAATGCTAACTTGCAAAATTTTCCTGCATTTTTAAACAATGGAAAAATGGTGGTGGGATGATACTTAGAAGAATGGCTTCTTGTCTGTCTCCACTAACAAAAATAGGCAACACCAAGTCAGCTACTCCTCAGCATAGTTATGTCCGTCGCAGCCTTCTTGGGTTTCAGGAGGCACATACAAACGTTATCAAAATTATGGTGAAACGCTGAACACCTGCAAATAATTTTCAACGTAGCGGTAAATTGAAAAGCTCTGCGGTATACTTCTTGGAACAAGCCAGTTACCTGTTCCCACGCAAAGAGGAGTATATAGAACCATGGTGGATTTCCAGCTGATGAAGTAAAGTATTCTTAAAGGAATGAGATGACCATACGGATCCTGTTTAATTCTCTGAAACAGAATCCGCACTTTTCACCTGCCAAACACATGCCCACTACTCTTCCCTGGGGATAATAAAAACAAACCAGCGATCTGACAGAGGGCCTGGACACCCATCCTGACCGACCCCACAAAAAAAAAAGTACCCTCCAGCTACTAACTATAATGCCAATTTGCAAAATTTCCCTGCATTTTTAAACAATGGAGAAATGATGGTGGGATGATACTTAGAAGAATGCCTTCTTGTCAGTCTCCACTGACAAAAATAGGCAACACCAAGTCAGCAACGCCTCGGCATAGTTATGTCCGTAGCAGCCATATTTGCTTTCAGTAGGCACATACACACGTTATCACAATTATGGTGAAACGCTGAAAACCTGCAAAGGATTTTCAACATACTGGTTAATTGAAAAGCTCTGAGGCATACTTCTTGGAACAAGCCAGTTTCCTGTGCCCACGCATAGAGATGTATATAGAACCATGGTGGATTCCCAGCTCATGAAGCAAAGGATTCAAAAGGAATGGGATTACCATGCCGATCCTGTTTAATTCTCTCAAACAGATCCGCAGTTTTCACCTGCCATACTAATACCCACTTCTCCTCTCTGGGGATAATAAAAACAAACCAGCGAACTGACAGAGGGCCTGACCCCCCCATCCACATCGACCACACAGAAAAAAAAAAAAAACACCGTAGCCTCCAGCTACTAATTATAATGCTAACTTTCACAATTTTCCTGCATTTGTAAACAATGGAAAAATGATGGTGAGATGATACTTAGAAGAATGGATTCTTGTGAGTCTCCACTAACAAAAATAGGCAAAACCAAGTCAGCTACTCCTCAGCATAGTTATGTCCGTCGCAGCCTTCTTGGGTTTCAGGAGGCACATACACACGTTATCAAAATTATGGTGAAACGCTGAAAACCAGCAAATAATTTTCAACGTACTGGTTAATTTGAAAACTCTCCAGCATACTTCTTGGAACAAGCCAGGTACCTGTGCCCACGCATATAGGAGTATATAGAAACATGGTGGAATCCCAGCTGATGAAGCAAAGGATTCTTAAAGGAATGAGATGACCATGCGGATCCTGTTTAATTCTCTGAAACAGAATCCGCAGTTTTCACCTGCCAAACACATGCCCACTACTCTTCTCTGGGGATAATAAAAACAAACCAGCGATCTGACAGAGGGCCTGAACACCCATCCTTACCGACCCCATAAAAAAACAAAGTACACTCCAGCTACTAATTATAATGCCAATTTGCAAAATTTCCCTGCATTTTTAAACAATGGAGAAATGATGGTGGGATGATACTTAGAAGAATGGCTTCTTGTCAGTCTCCACTGACAAAAATAGGCAACACCAGTCAGCTACGCCTCAGCATAGTTATGTCCGTAGCAGCCATATTGGTTTCAGTAGGCACATACACACGTTATCACAATTATGGTGAAACGCTGAAAACCTGCAAAGGATTATGAACATACTGGTTAATTGAAAAGCTCTGAGGCATACTTCTTGGAACAAGCCAGTTTCCTGTGCCCACGCATAGAGAAGTATATAGAACCATGGTGGATTCCCAACTCATGAAGCAAGGGATTCTTAAAGGAATGGGATTACTATGCGGATCCTGTTTAATTCCCTGAAAAAAGATCCGCAGTTTTCACCTGCCATATTAATACCCACTTCTCCTCTCTGGGGATAATAAAAACAAACCAGCGAACTGACAGAGGGCCTGACCTACACATCCACACCGACCCCACAGGAAAAAAAAAAAAAAAAACACCGTACCCTCCATCTACTAATTATAATGCTAACTTCCAAAATTTTCCTGCATTTTTAAACAATGGAAAAATGATGGTGAGATGATACTTAGAAGAATGGATTCTTGTCAGTCTCCACTAACAAAAATAGGCAACACCACGTCAGCTACTCCTCAGCATAGTTATGTCCGTCGCATCCTCTTCGGTTTCAGGAGGCACATACAAACGTTATCACAATTATGGTGAAACGCTGAACACCTGCAAATAATTTTCATCGTAGTGGTTAAATGAAAAGCTCTGCGGCATACTTCTTGGAACAAGTCAGGTACCTGTTCCCACGCAAAGAGGAGTATATAGAACCATGGTGAATTTCCTGCTGATGAAGTGAACGATTATTAAAGGAACGGGATGACCATGGGGATCATCGTTAATTCTCTGAAACAGAATCCGCCCTTTTCACCTGCCAAACACATGCCCACTTCTCCTCTCTGGGGATAATAAAAACTAACCAGCGAACTGACAGAGGGCCTTACCCAACCATCCACATCGACCACACACACAAAAAAAAACCGTAGCCTCCAGCTACTAATTATAATGATAACTTGCAAAATTTCCCTGCATTTTAAAACATTGGAAAAATGGTGGTGGGATGATACTTAGAAGAATGGCTTCCTGTCAGTCTCCACTAACAAAAATAGGCAACACCAAGTCAGCTACTCCTCAGCATAGTTATGTCCGTCGCAGCCTTCTTGGGTTTCAGGAGGCACAAACAAACGTTATCACAATTATGGTGAAACGCTGAACACCTGCAAATTATTTTCAACGTAGTGGTTAATTAAAAAGCTCTACGGCATACTTCTTGGAACAAGCCAATTACCTGTTCCCACGCAAAGAGGAGTATATAGAACCATGGTGGATTTCCAGCTGATGAAGTAAAGGATTATTAAAGGAACGGGATGACCATGGGGATCATCGTTAATTCTCTAAAACAGAATCCGCCCTTTTCACCTGCCAAACACATGCCCACTTCTCCTCTCTGGTTATAATAAAAACTAACCAGCGAACTCACAAAGGGTCTGACCAACACATCCACAGCGACCCCAGAGGAAAAAAAAAAAAAAAAACTCTGTAGCCTCCAGCTACTAATTATAATGCTAACTTGCAAAATTTCCCTGCATTTTAAAACAATGGAAAAATGGTGGTGGGATGATACGTAGAAGAATGGCTTCTTGTCTGTCTCGACTAACAAAAATAGGCAACACCAAGTCAGCTACTCCTCAGCATAGTTATGTCCGTCGCAGCCTTCTTGGGTTTCAGGAGGCACATACAAACGTTAGCAAAATTATGGTGAAATGCTGAAAACCTCCAAACAATTTTCAACGTACTGGTTAATTTGAAAACTCTCCAGCATACTTCTTGGAACAAGCCAGGTACCTGTGCCCACGCATAGAGGAGTATATAGAAACATGGTGGAATCCCAGCTGATGAAGCAAAGGATTCTTAAAGGAATGAGGTGACCATGCTGATCCTGTTTATTTCTCTGAAACAGAATCCGCACTTTTCACCTGCCAAACACATGCTCACTACTCTTCTCTGGGGATAATAAAAACAAACCAGCGATCTGACAGACGGCCTGAACACCCATCCTGACCGACCCCACAAAAAAAAAAGTACCCTCCAGCTACTAATTATAATTCCAATTTGCAAAATTTCCCTGCATTTTTAAACAATGGAGAAATGATGGTGGGATGATACTTAGAAGAATGGCTTCTTGTCAGTCTCCACTGACTAAAATAGGCAACACCAAGTCAGCTACGCCTCAGCATAGTTATGTCCGTAGCAGCCATATTTGGTTTCAGGAGACACATACACACGTTATCACAATTATGGTGAAACGCTGAAAACCTGCAAAGGATTTTCAACATAGTGGTTAATTGAAAATCTCTGAGGCATACTTCTTGGAAGAAGCCAGTTTCCTGTGCCCACGCATAGAGAAGTATATTGAATCATGGTGGATTCCCAGCTCATGAAGCAAAGGATTCTTAAAGGAACGGAATTACCATGCGGATCCTGTTTAATTCTCTGAAACAGATCCGCAGTTTTCACCTGCCATACTAATACCCACTTCTCCTCTCTGGGGATAATAAAAAAAACCAGCGAACTGACAGAGGGCCTGACCAACACAGCCACACCGACCCCACAGGAAAAAAAAAAAAAAAAAACACCATAGCCTCCAGGTACTAATTATAATGCTAACTTGCAAAATTTTCCTGCATTTTTAAGCAATGGAAAAATGATGGTGAGATGATACTTAGAAGAATGGATTCTTGTCAGTCTCCACTAACAAAAATAGGCAAAACCAAGTGAGCTACGCCTCAGCATCGTTATGTTCGTGGCAGCCATCTTGGGTTTCAGGAGGCACAAACAAACGTTATCACAATTATGGTGAAAGGCTGAACACCTGCAAATAATATTCAGCGTACTGGTTAATTGAAAAGCTCTGCGGCATACTTCTTGGAACAAGCCACTTACCTGTTCCTACGCAAAGAGGAGTATATAGAACCATGGTGGATTTCCAGCTGATGAAGTAAAGGATTATTAAAGGAACGGGATGACCATGGGGATCATCGTTAATTCTCTGAAACAGAATCCGCCCTTTTCACCTGCCAAAGACATGCCCACTTCTCCTCTCTGGCGATAATAAAAACTAACCAGCGAACTGACAGAGGGCCTGACCCCCCCATCCACATCGACCACACACACAAAAAAAAACCGTACCCTCCAGCTACTAATTATAATGCTAACTTGCAAAATTTCCCTGCCTTTTAAAACAATGGAAAAATGGTGGTGGGATGATACTTAGAAGAATGGATTCTTCTCAGGCTCCACTAACAAAAATAGGCAACACCAAGTCAGCTACTCCTCAGCATAGTTATGTCCGTCGCAGCCTTCTTGGGTTTCAGGAGGCACAAACAAACGTTATTACAATTATGGTGAAACGCTGAACACCTGCAAATAATTTTCATCGTAGTGGTTAATTGAAAAGCTCTGCGGCATACTTCTTGGAACAAGCCACTTACCTGTTCCCACGCAAAGAGGAGTATATAGAACCATGGTGAATTTCCAGCTGATGAAGTTAAGGATTATTAAAGGAACGGGATGACCATGGGGATCATCGTTAATTCTCTCAAACAGAATCCACCCTTTTCACCTGCCAAACACATGCCCACTTCTCCTCTCTGGGGATAAGAAAAACTAACCAGCGAACTGACAGAGGGCCTGATCAACACATCCACATCGACCACACACACAAAAAAAAACCGTACCCTCCAGCTACTAATTATAATGCTAACTTGCAAAATTTCCCTGCATTTTAAAACAATGGAAAAATGGTGGTGGGATGATACTTAGAAGAATGGCTTCTTGTCAGTCTCCACTAACAAAAATAGGCAACACCAAGTCAGCTACTCCCCAGCATAGTTATGTCCGTCGCAGCCTTCTTGGGTTTCAGGAGGCACAAACAAACGTTATCACAATTATCGTGAAACGCTGAACACCTGCAAATAATGTTCAATGTACGGGCTAATTGAAAAGATCTGCGGCATACTTCTTGGAACAAGCCAGTTACCTGTTCCCACGCAAAGAGGAGTATATAGAACCATGGTGGATTTCCAGCTGAAGAAGTAAAGGATTATTAAAGGAACGGGATGACCATGGGGATCATCGTTAATTCTCTGAAACAGAATCCGCCCTTTTCACCTGCCAAACACATGCCCACTTCTCCTCTCTGGGGATAATAAAAACTAACCAGTGAACTGACAGAGGGCCTGACCCACCCATCCACATCGACCACACACACAAAAAAACCGTACCCTCCAGCTACTAATTATAATGCTAACTTCCAAAATTTCCCTGCATTTTTAAACAATGGAGAAATGATGGTGGGTTGATACTTAGAAGAATGGCTTCTTGTCAGTCTCCACTAACAAAAATAGGCAACACCAAGTCAGCTACGCCTCAGCATAGTTATGTCCGTAGCAGCCATATTTGGTTTCAGTAGGCACATACACACGTTATCACAATTATGGTGAAACGCTGAAAACCTGCAAAGGATTTTCAACATACTGGTTAATTGAAAAGCTCTGAGGCATACTTCTTGGAACAAGCCAGTTTCCTGTGCCCACGCATAGAGAAGTATATAGAACCTTGGTGGATTCCCAGCTCATGAAGCAAAGGTTTCTTAAAGGAACAGGATTACCATGCGGATCCTGTTTAATTCTCTGAAACAGATCCGCAGTTTTCACCTGCCATACTAATACCCACTTCTCCTCTCTGGGGATAATAAAAACAAACCAGCGAACTGACAGAGGGCCTTACCAACACATCCACACCGACCCCACGGGAAAAAAAAAAAAAAAACACCGTAGCCTCCAGCTACTAATTATAATGCTAACTTGCAAAATTTTCCTGCATTTTTAAACAATGGAAAAATGATGGTGAGATGATACTTAGAAGAATGGATTCTTGTCAGTCTCCACTGACAAAAATAGGCAACACCAAGTCAGCTACGCCTCAGCATAGTTATGTCCGTAGCAGCCATATTTGGTTTCAGGAGACACATACACACGTTAGCACAATTATGGTGAAACGCTGAAAACCTGCCATGGATTTTCAACATACTGGTTAATTGAAAAGCTCTGAGGCATACTTCTTGGAACAAGCCAGTTTCCTGTGCCCACGCATAGAGAAGTATATAGAACCTTGGTGGATTCCCAGCTCATGAAGCAAAGGTTTCTTAAAGGAACAGGATTACCATGCGGATCCTATTTAATTCTCTGAAACAGATCCGCAGTTTTCACCTGCCATACTAATACCCACTTCTCCTCTCTGGGGATAATAAAAACAAACCAGCGAACTGACAGAGGGCCTTACCAACACATCCACACCGACCCCACGGGAAAAAAAAAAAAAAAACACCGTAGCCTCCAGCTACTAATTATAATGCTAACTTGCAAAATTTTCCTGCATTTTTAAACAATGGAAAAATGATGGTGAGATGATACTTAGAAGAATGGATTCTTGTCAGTCTCCACTGACAAAAATAGGCAACACCAAGTCAGCTACGCCTCAGCATAGTTATGTCCGTAGCAGCCATATTTGGTTTCAGGAGACACATACACACGTTAGCACAATTATGGTGAAACGCTGAAAACCTGCCATGGATTTTCAACATACTGGTTAATTGAAAAGCTCTGAGGCATACTTCTTGGAACAAGCCAGTTTCCTGTGCCCACGCATAGAGAAGTATATTGAATCATGGTGGATTCCCAGCTCATGAAGCAAAGGATTCTTAAAGGAACGGAATTACCATGCGGATCCTGTTTAATTCTCTGAAACAGATCCGCAGTTTTCACCTGCCATACTAATACCCACTTCTCCTCTCTGGGGATAATAAAAACAAACCAGCGAACTGACAGAGGGCCTGACCAACACATCCACACCGACCCCACAGGAAAAAAAAAAAAAAAAACACCGTAGCCTCCAGGTACTAATTATAATGCTAACTTGCAAAATTTTCCTGCATTTTTAAGCAATGGAAAAATGATGGTGAGATGATACTTAGAAGAATGGATTCTTGTCAGTCTCCACTAACAAAAATAGGCAAAACCAAGTGAGCTACGCCTCAGCATCGTTATGTTCGTGGCAGCCATCTTGGGTTTCAGGAGGCACAAACAAACGTTATCACAATTATGGTGAAACGCTGAACACCTGCAAATAATATTCAGCGTACTGGTTAATTGAAAAGCTCTGCGGCATACTTCTTGGAACAAGCCACTTACCTGTTCCTACGCAAAGAGGAGTATATAGAACCATGGTGGATTTCCAGCTGATGAAGTAAAGGATTATTAAAGGAACGGGATGACCATGGGGATCATCGTTAATTCTCTGAAACAGAATCCGCCCTTTTCACCTGCAAAAGACATGCCCACTTCTCCTCTCTGGCGATAATAAAAACTAACCAGCGAACTGACAGAGGGCCTGACCCCCCCATCCACATCGACCACACACACAAAAAAAAACCGTACCCTCCAGCTACTAATTATAATGCTAACTTGCAAAATTTCCCTGCCTTTTAAAACAATGGAAAAATGGTGGTGGGATGATACTTAGAAGAATGGATTCTTCTCAGGCTCCACTAACAAAAATAGGCAACACCAAGTCAGCTACTCCTCAGCATAGTTATGTCCGTCGCAGCCTTCTTGGGTTTCAGGAGGCACAAACAAACGTTATAACAATTATGGTGAAACGCTGAACACCTGCAAATAATTTTCATCGTAGTGGTTAATTGAAAAGCTCTGCGGCATACTTCTTGGAACAAGCCACTTACCTGTTCCCACGCAAAGAGGAGTATATAGAACCATGGTGAATTTCCAGCTGATGAAGTTAAGGATTATTAAAGGAACGGGATGACCATGGGGATCATCGTTAATTCTCTCAAACAGAATCCGCCCTTTTCACCTGCCAAACACATGCCCACTTCTCCTCTCTGGGGATAAGAAAAACTAACCAGCGAACTGACAGAGGGCCTGATCAACACATCCACATCGACCACACACACAAAAAAAAACCGTACCCTCCAGCTACTAATTATAATGCTAACTTGCAAAATTTCCCTGCATTTTAAAACAATGGAAAAATGGTGGTGGGATGATACTTAGAAGAATGGCTTCTTGTCAGTCTCCACTAACAAAAATAGGCAACACCAAGTCAGCTACTCCCCAGCATAGTTATGTCCGTCGCAGCCTTCTTGGGTTTCAGGAGGCACAAACAAACGTTATCACAATTATCGTGAAACGCTGAACACCTGCAAATAATGTTCAATGTACGGGCTAATTGAAAAGATCTGCGGCATACTTCTTGGAACAAGCCAGTTACCTGTTCCCACGCAAAGAGGAGTATATAGAACCATGGTGGATTTCCAGCTGAAGAAGTAAAGGATTATTAAAGGAACGGGATGACCATGGGGATCATCGTTAATTCTCTGAAACAGAATCCGCCCTTTTCACCTGCCAAACACATGCCCACTTCTCCTCTCTGGGGATAATAAAAACTAACCAGTGAACTGACAGAGGGCCTGACCCACCCATCCACATCGACCACACACACAAAAAAACCGTACCCTCCAGCTACTAATTATAATGCTAACTTCCAAAATTTCCCTGCATTTTTAAACAATGGAGAAATGATGGTGGGTTGATACTTAGAAGAATGGCTTCTTGTCAGTCTCCACTAACAAAAATAGGCAACACCAAGTCAGCTACGCCTCAGCATAGTTATGTCCGTAGCAGCCATATTTGGTTTCAGTAGGCACATACACACGTTATCACAATTATGGTGAAACGCTGAAAACCTGCAAAGGATTTTCAACATACTGGTTAATTGAAAAGCTCTGAGGCATACTTCTTGGAACAAGCCAGTTTCCTGTGCCCACGCATAGAGAAGTATATAGAACCTTGGTGGATTCCCAGCTCATGAAGCAAAGGTTTCTTAAAGGAACAGGATTACCATGCGGATCCTGTTTAATTCTCTGAAACAGATCCGCAGTTTTCACCTGCCATACTAATACCCACTTCTCCTCTCTGGGGATAATAAAAACAAACCAGCGAACTGACAGAGGGTCTTACCAACACATCCACACCGACCCCACGGGAAAAAAAAAAAAAAAACACCGTAGCCTCCAGCTACTAATTATTATGCTAACTTGCAAAATTTTCCTGCATTTTTAAACAATGGAAAAATGATGGTGAGATGATACTTAGAAGAATGGATTCTTGTCAGTCTCCACTAACAAAAATAGGCAACACCAAGTCAGCTACTCCTCAGCATAGTTATGTCCGTCGCAGCCTTCTTGGGTTTCAGGAGGCCCAAACAAACGTTATCACAATTATGGTGAAACGCTGAACACCTGCAAATAATTTTCAACGTAGTGGTTAATTGAAAAGCTCTGCGGCATACTTCTTGGAACAAGCCAGTTACCTGTTCCCACGCAAAGAGGAGTATATAGAACCATGGTGGATTTCCAGCTGATGAAGTAAAGGATTATTAAAGGAACGGGATGACCATGGGGATCATCGTTAATTTTCTGAAACAGAATCCGCCTTTTTCTCCTGCCAAACCCATGCCCACTTCTCTTCTCTGGGGATAATAAAAACAAACCAGTGAATTGACAGAAGGCCTGACCAACCCATCCACACTGACCCCACAAAAAAAAAAAAAGTACCCTCCAGCTACTAATTATAATGCTAACTCGCAAAATTTCTCTGCATTTTTAAACAATGGAAAAATGATGGTGGGATGATACTTAGAAGAATGGCTTCTTGTCAGTCTCCACTAACAAAAATAGGCAACACGAAGTCAGCTACACCTCAGCATACTTATGTCCTTGGCAGTCATATTGGGTTTCAGGAGACACATACACACGTTATCACAATTATGGTGAAACGCTGAAAACCTGCAAAGGATTTTCAACATACTGGTTAATTGAAAAGCTCTGAGGCATACTTCTTGGAACAAGCCAGTTTCCTGTGCCCACGCATAGAGAAGTATATAGAACCATGGTGGATTTCCAGCTCATGAAGCAAAGGATTCTTAAAGGAACGGGATTACAATGCGGATCCTGCTTAATTCCCTGAAACAGATCCGCAGTTTTCACCTGCCATACTAATACCCACTTCTCCTCTCTGGGGATAATAAAAACAAACCAGCGAACTGACAGAGGGCCTGACCAACACATCCACACCGACCCCACAGGAAAAGAAAAAACAAAGCACCGTAGCCTCCAGCTACTAATTATAATGCTAACTTGCAAAATTATCCTGCATTTTTAAACAATGGAAAAATGATGGTGAGAGGATACTTAGAAGAATGGATTCTTGTCAGTCTCCACTAAAAAAAATAGGCAAAACCAAGTCAGCTACGCCTCAGCATAGTTATGTTCATGGCAGCCTTCTTGGATTTCAGGAGGCACAAACAAACGTTATCACAATTATGGTGAAACTCTGAACACCTGCAAATAATTTTCAACGTACTGGTTAATTGAAAAGCTCTGCGGCATACTTCTTGGAACAAGCCAGTTACCTGTTCCCACGCAAAGAGGAGTATATAGAACCATGGTGGATTTCCAGCTGATGAAGTAAAGGATTATTAAAGGAACGGGATGACCTTGGGGATCATCGTTAATTCTCTGAAACGGAATCCGCCCTTTTCACCTGCCAAACAAATGCCCACTTCTCCTCTCTGGGGATAATAAAAACTAACCAGCGAACTGCCAGAGCGCCTGACCCCCCCATCCACATCGACCACACACAAAAAAAAAAAAACCGTAGCCTCCAGCTACTAATTATAATGCTAACTTGCAAAATTTCCCTGCATTTTAAAACAATGGAAAAATGGTGGTGGGATGATACTTAGAAGAATGGCTTCTTGTCTGTCTCGACTAACAAAAATAGGCAACACCAAGTCAGCTACTCCTCAGCATAGTTATGTCCGTCGCAGCCTTCTTGGGTTTCAGGAGGCACAAACAAACGTTATCACAATTATGGTGAAACGCTGAACACCTGCAAATAATTTTCAACGTAGTGGTTAATTGAAAAACTCTGCGGCATACTTCTTGGAACAAGCTAGTTACCTGTTCCCACGCAAAGAGGAGTATACAGAACCATGGTGGATTTCCAGCTGATGAAGTAAAGGATTAATAACGGAACGGGATGACCATGGGGATCATCGTTAATTCTCTGAAACAGAATCCGCCCTTTTCACCTGCCAAACACATGCCCACTTCTCCTCTCTGGGGATAATAAAAACTAACCAGCGAACTGACAGAGGGCCTGACCAACACATCCACACCGAACCCAGAGGAAAAAAAAAAAAAAAAAACACCGTATTCCTACAGCTACTAATTATAATGCTAACTTGCAAAATTTCCCTGCATTTTAAAACAATGGAAAAATGGTGGTGGGATGATACTTAGAAGAATGGCTTCTTGTCTGTCTCCACTAACAAAAATAGGCAACACCAAGTCAGCTACTCCTCAGCATAGTTATGTCCGTTGCAGCCTTCTTGGGTTTCAGGAGCTACATACAAACGTTATCAAAATTATGGTGAAACGCAGAAAACCTGCAAATAATTTTCAACGTACTGGTTAATTTGAAAACTCTCCAGCATACTTCTTGGAACAAGCCAGGTACCTGTGCCCACGCATAGAGGAGTATATAGAATCATGGTGGAATCCCAGCTGATGAAGCAAAGGATTCTTAAAGGAATGAGATGACCATGCGGATCCTGTTTAATTCTCTGAAACAGAATCCGCAGTTTTCACCTGCCAAACACATGCCCACTACTCTTCTCTGGGGATAATAAAAACAAACCAGCGATCTGACAGAGGGCCTGAACACCCATCCTGACCGACCCCACAAAAAAAAAAAGTACTCTCCAGCTACTGATTATAATGCCAATTTGCAAAATTTCCCTGCATTTTTAAACAATGGAGAAATGATGGTGGGATGATACTTAGAAGAATGGCTTCTTGTCAGTCTCCACTGACAAAAATAGGCAACACCAAGTCAGCTACGCCTCAGCATAGTTATGTCCGTAGCAGCCATATTTGGTTTCAGGAGACACATACACACGTTATCACAATTATGGTGAAACGCTGAAAACCTGCAAAGGATTTTCAACATACTGGTTAATTGAAAAGCTCTGAGGCATACTTCTTGGACCAAGCCAGTTTCCTGTGCCCACGCATAGAGAAGTATTTAGAATCATGGTGGATTCCCAGCTGATGAAGCAAAGGATTCTTAAAGGAACGGGATTACAATGCGGATCCTGTTTAATTCTCTGAAACAGATCCGCAGTTTTCACCTGCCATACTAATACCCGTCTCTCCTCTCTGGGGATAATAAAAACAAACCAGCGAACTGACAGAGTGCCTTACCAACACATCCACACCGACCACACAAGAAAAAAAAAAAAAAACACCGTAGCCTCCAGCTACTAATTATAATGCTAACTTGCAAAATTTTCCTGCATTTTTAAACAATGGAAAAATGATGGTGAGATGATACTTAGAAGAATGGATTCTTGTCAGTCTCCACTAACAAAAATAGGCAACACCAAGTCAGCTACGCCTCAGCATCGTTATGTTCGTGGCAGCCTTCTTGGGTTTCAGGAGGCACAAACAAACGTTATCACAATTATGGTGAAACGCTGAACACCTGCAAATAATTTTCAACGTACTGGTTAATTGAAAAGCTCTGCGGCATACTTCTTGGAACAAGCCAGTTACCTGTTCCCACGCAAAGAGGAGTATATAGAACCATGGTGGATTTCCAGCTGATGAAGTAAAGGATTATTAAAGGAACGGGATGACCATGGGAATCATCGATAATTCTCTGAAACCGAATCCGCCCTTTTCATCTGCCAAACACATGCCCACTTCTCCTCTCTGGGGAAAATAAAAACTAACCAGCGAACTGACAGAGGGCCTGACCCCCCCATCCACATCGACCACACAAAAGAAAAAACCGTTCCCTCCAGCTACTAATTATAATGCTAACTTGCAAAATTTCCCTGCATTTTAAAACAATGGAAAAATGGTGGTGGGATGATACTTAGAAGAATGGCTTCTTGTCAGTCTCCACTGACAAAAATAGGCAACACCAAGTCAGCTACTCCTCAGCATAGTTATGCCCGTCGCAGCCTTCTTGGGTTTCAGGAGGCACAAACAAACGTTATCACAATTATGGTGAAACGCTGAACACCTGCAAATAATTTTTAACGTAGTGGTTAATTGAAAAGCTCTGCGGCATAGTTCTTGGAACAAGTCAGGTACCTGTTCCCACGCAAAGAGGAGTATATAGAACCATGGTGGATTTCCTGCTGATGAAGTGAACGATTATTAAAGGAACGGGATGACCATGGGGATCATCGTTAATTCTCTGAAACAGAATCCGCCCTTTTCACCTGCCAAACACATGCCCACTTCTGCTCTCTGGGGATAATAAAAACTAACCAGCGAACTGACAGAGGGCCTGACCCCCCCATCCACATCGACCACACACACACAAAAAAACCGTACCCTCCAGATACTAATTATAATGCTAACTTGCAAAATTTCCCTGCATTTTAAAACAATGGAAAAATGGTGGTGGGATGATACTTAGAAGAATGGCTTCTTGTCAGTCTCCACTAACAAAAATAGGCAACACCAAGTCAGCTACTCCCCAGCATAGTTATGTCCGTCGCAGCCTTCTTGGGTTTCAGGAGGCACAAACAAACGTTATCACAATTATGGTGAAACGCTGAACACCTGCAAATAATTTTCAACGTACTGGCTAATTGAAAAGCTCTGCGGCATACTTCTTGGAACAAGCCAGTTACCTGTTCCCACGCAAAGAGGAGTATATAGAACCATGGTGGATTTCCAGCTGAAGAAGTAAAGGATTATTAAAGGAACGGGATGACCATGGGGATCATCGTTAATTCTCTGAAACAGAATCCGCCCTTTTCACCTGCCAAACACATGCCCACTTCTCCTCTCTGGGGATAATAAAAACTAACCAGTGAACTGACAGAGGGCCTGACCCACCCATCCACATCGACCACACACAAAAAGAAACCGTACCCTCCAGCTACTAATTATAATGCTAACTTGCAAAATTTCCCTGCATTTTAAAACAATGGAAAAATGGTGGTGGGATGATACTTAGAAGAATGGCTTCTTGTCTGTCTCCACTAACAAAAATAGGCAACACCAAGTCAGCTAATCCTCAGCATAGTTATGTCCGTCGCAGCCTTCTTGGGTTTCAGGAGGCACATACAAACGTTAGCAAAATTATGGTGAAACGCTGAACACCTGCAAATAATTTTGAACGTACTGGTTAATTTGAAAACTCTCCAGCATACTTCTTGGAACAAGCCAGGTACCTGTGCCCACGCATAGAGGAGTATATAGAAACATGGTGGAATCCCAGCTGATGAAGCAAAGGATTCTTAAAGGAATGAGATGACCATGCGGATCCTGTTTAATTCTCTGAAACAGAATCCTCACTTTTCACCTGCCAAACACATGCCCATTACTCTTCTCTGGGGATAATAAAAACAAACCAGCGATCTGACAGAGGGCCTGAACACCCATCCTGACCGACCCCACAAAAAAAAAAAGTACCGTCCAGCTACTAATTATAATGCCAATTTGCAAAATTTCCCTGCATTTTTAAACAATGGAGAAATGATGGTGGGATGATACTTAGAAGAATGGCTTCTTGTCAGTCTCCAGTGACAAAAATAGGCAACACCAAGTCAGCTACGCCTCAGCATAGTTATGTCCTTAGCAGCCATATTTGGTTTCAGGAGACACATACACACGTTAGCACAATTATGGTGAAACGCTGAAAACCTGCAAAGGATTTTCAACATACTGGTTAATTGAAAAGCTCTGAGGCATACTTCTTGGAACAAGCCAGTTTCCTGTGCCCACGCATAGAGAAGTATATAGAACCATGGTGGATTCCCAGCTCATGAAGCAAAGGATTCTTAAAGGAACAGGATTACCATGCGGATCCTGTTTAATTCTCTGAAACAGATCCGCAGTTTTCACCTGCCATACTAATACCCACTTCTCCTCTCTGGGGATAATAAAAACAAACCAGCGAACTGACAGAGGGCCTGACCAACACATCCACACCGACCCCAGAGGAAAAAAAAAAACACCGTAGCCTCCAGCTACTAATTATAATGCTAACTTGCAAAATTTCCCTGCATTTTAAAGCATGGAAAAATGGTGGTGGGATGATACTTAGAAGAATGGCTTCTTGTCTGTCTCCACTAACAAAAATAGGCAACACCAAGTCAGCTACTCCTCAGCATAGTTATGTCCGTCACAGCCTTCTTGGGTTTCAGGAGGCACATACAATCGCTATCAATATTATGGTGAAACGCTGAAAACCTGCAAATAATTTTCAACGTACTGGTTAATTTGAAAACTCTCTAGCATACTTCTTGGAACAAGCCAGGTACCTGTGCCCACGCATAGAGGAGTACATAGAAACATGGTGGAATCCCAGCTGATGAAGCAAAGGATTCTTAAAGGAATGAGATGACCATGCGGATCCTGTTTAATTCTCTGAAACAGAATCCGCACTTTTCACCTGCCAAACACATGCCCACTATTCTTCTCTGCGGATAATAAAAACAAACCAGCGATCTGACAGAGGGCCTGAACACCCATCCTGACCGCCCCCACAAAAAAAAAAGGACCCTCCAGCTACTAATTTTAATGCCAATTTGCAAAATTTCCCTGCATTTTTAAACAATGGAGAAATGATGGTGGGATGATACTTAGAAGAATGGCTTCTTGTCAGTCTCCACTGACAAAAATAGGCAACACCAAGTCAGCTACGCCTCAGCATAGTTATGTCCGTAGCAGCCATATTTGGTTTCAGTAGGCACATACACACGTTATCACAATTATGGTGAAACGCTGAAAACCTGCAAAGGATTTTCAACATACTGGTTAATTGAAAATCTCTGAGGCATACTTCTTGGAACAAGCCAGTTTCCTGTGCCCACGCATAGAGAAGTATATAGAACCATGGTGGATTCCCAGCTCATGAAGCAAAGGATTCTTAAAGGAACGGGATTACAATGCGGATCATGTTTAATTCTCTGAAACAGAATCCGCCCTTTTCACCTGCCAAACACATGCCCACTTCTCCTCTCTGGGGATAATAAAAACTAACCAGCGAACTGACAGAGGGCCTGACCCCCCCATCCACATCGATCACACACACAAAAAAAACCGTACCCTCCAGCTACTAATTATAATGCTAACTTGCAAAATTTCCCTGCATTTTAAAACAATGCAAAAATGGTGGTGGGATCATACTTAGAAGAATGGCTTCTTGTCTGTCTCCACTAACAAAAATAGGCAACACCAAGTCAGCTACTCCTCAGCATAGTTATGTCCGTCGCAGCCTTCTTGGGTTTCAGGAGGCACAAACAAACGTTATCACAATTATGGTGAAACGCTGAACACCTGCAAATAATTTTCAACGTAGTGGTTAATTGAAAAGCTCTGCGGCATACTTCTTGGAACAAGCCAGTTACCTGTTCCCACGCAAAGAGGAGTATACAGAACCATGGTGGATTTCCACCTGATGAAGTAAAGGATTATTAAAGGAACGGGATGACCATGGGGATCATCGTTAATTCTCTGAAACAGAATCCGCCCTTTTCACCTGCCAAACGCATGCCCACTTCTCCTCTCTGGTTATAATAAAAACTAACCAGCGAACTAACAGAGGGCCTGACCAACACATCCACATCGAGCACACACACACAAAAAAACCGTACCCTCCAGCTACTAATTATAATGCTAACTTGCAAAATTTCCCTGCATTTTAAAACAATGCAAAAATGGTGGTGGGATGATACTTAGAAGAATGGATTCTTGTCAGTCTCCACTAACAAAAATAGGCAAAACCAAGTCAGCTACTCCTCAGCATAGTTATGTCCGTCGCAGCCTTCTTGGGTTTCAGGAGGCACAAACAAACGTTATCACAATTATGGTGAAACCCTGAACACCTGCAAATAATTTTCAACGTAGTGGTTAATTGAAAAGCTCTGCGGCATACTTCTTGGAACAAGCCAGTTACCTGTTCCCACGCAAAGAGGAGTATATAGAACCATGGTGGATTTCCAGCTGATGAAGTAAAGGATTATTAAAGGAACGGGATGAGCATGGGGATCATCGTTAATTCTCTGAAACAGAATCCGCCCTTTTCACCTGCCAAACACATGCCCACTTCTCCTCTCTGGGAATAATAAAAACTAACCAGCGAACTGACAGAGGGCCTGTCCAACACATCCACATCGACCACACACACAAAAAAAAAACCGTACCCTCCAGCTACTATTTATAATGCTAACTTCCAAAATTTCCCTTCATTTTTAAGCAACGGAAAAACGATGGCGGCATGATACTTAGAAGAATGGCTTCTTGTCAGTCTCCACTAACAAAAATCGGTAAAACCAAGTCAGCTACGCCTCAGCATAGTTATGTCTGTGGCAGCCATCTTTGGTTTCAAGGCACATACAAACGTTGTCGCAATTATGATGAAACGCTGAACACCTGCAAATAATTTTCAATGTACTTTTTATTTGAAAAGCTCTGTGCCATACTTCTTGGAACAAGCCAGTCACCTGTGCCCACCCATACGGGAGTATATAGAACCATGGTGGTTTCCCAGCTGATGAAGCAAAGGATTCTTAAAGGAAGCGGATGACCATGCGGATCCTGTTTAATTCTTTGAAACAGAATCCGCACTTTTCACCTGCCAACAACATGCCCACTTCTCCTCTCTGGGGATAATAAAAACAAACCAGCGAACATCTAGAGGGCCTTGCACCCCCATCCACACCGACCTCACAAAAAAAAAAAGTACCCTCCAGCTACTAATTATAATACTAACTTGCAGAATTTCCCTGCATTTTAAAACAATGGAAAAATGATGGTGGGATGATACTTAGAAGAATGACTTCTTGTCAGTCTCCACTAACAAAAATAGGCAACACGAAGTCAGCTACGCCTCAGCATACTTATGTCCTTGGCAGCCATATTGGGTTTCAGGAGACACATACAAACGTTATCAAAATTATGGTGAAACGCTGAAAACCTGCAAATAATTTTCAACGTACTGGTTAATTTCAAAACTCTCCAGCATACTTCTTGGAACAAGCCAGGTACCTGTGCCCACGCATAGAGGAGTATATAGAAACATGGTGGAATCCCAGCTGATGAAGCAAAGGATTCTTAAAGGAATGAGATGACCATGCGGATCCTGTTTAATTCTCTGAAACAGAATCCGCACTTTTCACCTGCCAAACACATGCCCACTACTCTTCTCTGGGGATAATATAAACAAACCAGCGATCTGACAGAGGGCCTGAACACCCATCCTGACCGACCCCACAAAAAAAAAAGTACCCTCCAGCTACTAATTATAATGCCAATTTGCAAAATTTCCCTGCATTTTTAAACAATGGAGAAATGATGGTGGGATGATACTTAGAAGAATGGCTTCTTGTCAGTCTCCACTGACAAAAATAGGCAACACCAAGTCAGCTACGCCTCAGCATAGTTATGTCCGTAGCAGCCATATTTGGTTTCAGTAGGCACCTACACACGTTATCACAATTATGGTGAAACCCTGAAAACCTGCAAAGGATTTTCAACATACTGGTTAATTGAAAATCTCTGAGGCATACTTCTTGGAACAAGCCAGTTTCCTGTGCCCACGCATAGAGAAGTATATAGAACCATGGTGGATTCCCAGCTCATGAAGCAAAGGATTCTTAAAGGAACGGGATTACCATGCGGATCCTGTTTAATTCTCTGAAACAGATCCGCAGTTTTCACCTGCCATACTAATACCCACTTCTCCTCTCTGGGGATAATAAAAACAAACCAGCGAACTGACAGAGGGCCTGACCAACACATCCACACCGACCCCACAGGAAAAAAAAAAAAAAACACCGTAGCCTCCAGCTACTAATTATAATGCTAACTTGCAAAATTTTCCTGCATTTTTAAACGATGGAAAAATGATGGTGAGATGATACTTAGAAGAATGGATTCTTGTCAGTCTCCACTAACAAAAATAGGCAAAACCAAGTCAGCTACGCCTCAGCATCGTTATGTTCGTGGCAGCCATCTTGGGTTTCAGGAGGCACAAACAAACGTTATCACAATTATGGTGAAACGCTGAACACATGCAAATAATTTTCAAAGTACTGGTTAATATGAAAACTCTCCAGCATACTTCTTGGAACAAGCCAGGTACCTGTTCCCACGCAAAGAGGAGTATATAGAACCATGGTGGATTTCCAGCTGATGAAGTAAAGGATTATAAAAGAAACGGGATGACCATGGGGATCACCGTTAATTCTCTGAAACAGAATCCGCCCTTTTCACCTGCTAAACACATGCCCACTTCTCCTCTCTGGGGATAATAAAAACTAACCAGCGAACTGACAGAGGGCCTGACCCCCCCATCCACATCGACCACACAAAAAAAAAACCGTACCCTCCAGCTACTAATTATAATGCTAACTTGCAAAATTTCCCTGCATTTTAAAACAATGGAAAAATGGTGGTGGGATGATACTTAGAAGAATGGCTTCTTGTCTGTCTCCACTAACAAAAATAGGTAACACCAAGTCAGCTACTCCTCAGCATAGTTATGTCCGTCGCAGCCTTCTTGGGTTTCAGGAGGCACATACAAACGTTATCAAAATTATGGTGAAACGCTGAAAACCTGCAAATAATTTTCAACGTAGTGGTTAATTGAAAAGCTCTGCGGCATACTTCTTGGAACAAGCCAGGTACCTGTGCCCACGCATAGAGGAGTATATAGAAACATGGTGGAATCCCAGCTGATTAAGCAAAGGAATCTTAAAGGAATGAGATTACCATGCGGATCCTGTTTAATTCTCTGAAACAGAATCCGCCCTTTTCACCTGCCAAACACATGCCCACTTCTCCTCTCTGGGGATAATAAAAACAAACCAGTGAATTGACAGATGGCCTGACCAACCCATCCACACTGACCCCACAAAAAAAAAAAAGTACCCTCCAGCTACTAATTATAATGCTAACTTGCAAAATTTTCCTGCATTTTTAAACAATGGAAAAATGATGGTGAGATGATACTTAGAAGAATGGATTCTTGTCAGTCTCCAGTAACAAAAATAGGCAAAACCAAGTAAGCTACGCCTCAGCATCCTTGTGTTCGTGGCAGCCACCTTGGGTTTCAGGAGGCACAAACAAACGTTATCACAATTATGGTGAAACGCTGAACACCTGCAAATAATTTTCAACTTACTCGTTAATTGAAAAGCTCTGCGGCATACTTCTTGCAACAAGCCAATTACCTGTTCCCTCGCAAAGAGGAGTATATAGAACCATGGTGGATTTCCAGCTGATGAAGTAAAGGATTATTAAAAGAACGGGATAGCCATGGGGATCACCGTTAATTCTCTGAAACAGAATCCGCCCGTTTCACCTGCCAAACACATGCCCACTTCTCCTCTCTGGGGATAATAAAAACTAACCAGCGAACTGACAGAGGGCCTGACCCCCCCATCCACATCGATCACACACACAAAAAAAACCGTACCCTCCAGCTACTAATTATAATGCTAACTTGCAAAATTTCCCTGCATTTTAAAACAATGGAAAAATGGTGGTGGGATGATACTTAGAAGAATGGCTTCTTGTCAGTCTCCACTAACAAAAATAGGCAACACGAAGTCAGGTACGCCTCAGCATAGTCATGTCCGTCGCAGCCTTCTTGGGTTTCAGGAGGCACATACAAATGTTATCACAATTATGGTGAAACGTTGAAAACCTGCAAATAATTTTCAACGTACTGGTTAATTTGAAAACTCTCCAGCATACTTCTTGTAACAAGCCAGGTACCTGTGCCCACGCATAGAGTAGTATATAGAAACACGGTGGAATCCCAGCTGATGAAGCAAAGGATTCTTAAAGGAATGAGATGACCATGCGGATCCTGTTTAATTCTCTGAAACAGAATCCGCACTTTTCACCTGCCAAACACATGCCCATTACTCTTCTCTGGGGATAATAAAAACAAACCAGCGATCTGACAGAGGGCCTGAACACCCATCCTGACCGACCCCACAAAAAAAAAAAGGACCGTCCAGCTACTAATTATAATGCCAATTTGCAAAATTTCCCTGCATTTTTAAACAATGGAGAAATGATGGTGGGATGATACTTAGAAGAATGGCTTCTTGTCAGTCTCCACTGACAAAAATAGGCAACACCAAGTCAGCTACGCCTCAGCATAGTTATGTCCGTAGCAGCCATATTTGGTTTCAGTAGGCACATACACACGTTATCACAATTATGGTGAAACGCTGAAAACCTGCAAAGGATTTTCAACATACTGGTTAATTGAAAAGCTCTGAGGCATACTTCTTGGAACAAGCCAGTTTCCTGTGCGCACGCATAGAGAAGTATATAGAACCATGGTGGATTTCCAGCTGATGAGGTAAAGGATTATTAAAAGAACGGGATAGGCATGGGGATCATCGTTAATTCTCTGAAATAGAATCCGCCCATTTCACCTGCCAAACACATGCCCACTTCTCCTCTCTGGGGATAATAAAAACTAACCAGCTAACTGACACAGGGCCTGACCCCCCATCCACATCGACCACACACAAAAAAAAAACCGTACCCTCCAGCTACTAATTATAATGCTAACTTCCAAAATTTCCCTTCATTTTTAACCAACGGAAAAATGATGGCGGCATGATACTTAGAAGAATGGCTTCTTGTCAGTCTCCACTAACAAAAATCGGCAAAACCAAGTCAGCTACGCCTCAGCATAGTTATGTCTGTGGCAACCAACTTGGGTTTCAAGGCACATACAAACGTTGTCGCAATTATGATGAAACGCTGAACACTTGGAAATAATTTTCAATGTACTTTTTATTTGAAAAGCTCTGTGGCATACTTCTTGGAACAAGCCAGTCACCTGTGCCCACCCATACGGGAGTATATAGAACCATGGTGGTTTCCCAGCTGATGAAGCAAAGGATTCTTAAAGGAAGCGGATGACCATGCGGATCCTGTTTAATTCTTTGAAACAGAATCCGCACTTTTCACCTGCCAACAACATGCCCACTTCTCCTCTCTGGGGATAATAAAAACAACCAGCGAACATCTAGAGGGCCTTGCACCCCCATCCACACCGACCCAACAACAAAAAAAAAGTACCCTCCAGCTACTAATTATAATGCTAACTTGCAAAATTTCCCTGCATTTTAAAACAAAGGAAAAATGGTGGTGGGATGATACTTAGAAGAATGGCTTCTTGTCTGTCTCCACTAACAAAAATAGGAAACACCAAGTCAGCTACTCCTCAGCATAGTTATGTCCGTCGCAGCCTTCTTGGGTTTCAGGAGGCACATACAAACGTTATCAAAATTATGGTGAAACGCTGAAAACCTGCAAATAATTTTCAACGTACTGGTTAATTTGAAAACTCTCCAGCATACTTCTTGGAACAAGCCAGGTACCTGTGCCCACGCATAGAGGAGTATATAGAAACATGGTGGAATCCCAGCTGATGAAGCAAAGGATTCTTAAAGGAATGAGATGACCATGCGGATCCTGTTTAATTCTCTGAAACAGAATCCGCCCTTTTCACCTGCCAAACACATGCCCACTTCTCCTCTCTGGGGATAATAAAAACTAACCAGCGAACTGACAGAGGGCCTGACCCCCCCCATCCACATCGCCCACACACACAAAAAAAACCGTACCCTCCAGCTACTAATTATAATGCTAAGTTCCAAAATTTCCCTTCATTTTTAACCAACGGAAAAATGATGGTGGCATGATACTTAGAAGAATGGCTTCTTGTCTGTCTCCACTAACAAAAATAGGCAACACCAAGTCAGCTACTCCTCAGCATAGTTATGTCCGTCGCAGCCTTCTTGGGTTTCAGGAGGCACATACAAACATTATCAAAATTATGGTGAAACGCTGAAAACCTGCAAATAATTTTCAACGTACTGGTTAATTTGAAAACTCTCTAGCATACTTCTTGGAACAAGCCAGGTACCTGTGCCCACGCATAGAGGAGTATATAGAAACATGGTGGAATCCCAGCTGATGAAGCAAAGGATTCTTAAAGGAATGAGATGACCATGCGGATCCTGTTTAATTCTCTGAAACAGAATCCACCCTTTTGACCTGCCAAACACATGCCCACTTCTCCTCTCTGGGGATAATAAAAACAAACCAGTGAATTGACAGATGGCCTGACCATCCCATCCACACAGACCCCACAAAAATAAAAAAAGTACCCTCCAGCTACTAATTATAATGCTAACTTGCAAAATTTCCCTGCATTTTTAAACAATGGAAAAATGGTGGTGGGATGATACTTAGAAGAATGGCTTCTTGTCAGTCTCCACTAACAAAAATAGGCAACACGAAGTCAGCTACGCCTCAGCATACTTATGTCCTTCGCAGCCATATTGGGTTTCAGGAGACACATACAAACGTCGCAGCCATATTGGGTTTCAGGAGACACATACAAACGTTATCAAAATTATGGTGAAACGCTGAAAACCTGCAAATAATTTTTAACGTACTGCTTAATTGGAAAGCTCTGCGGCATACTTCTTGGAACAAGCCAGTTACCTGTGCCCACACATAGAGGAGTATATAGAACCATGGTGGATTCCCAGCTGATGAAGCAAAAGTTTCCAAAAGGAACGGGATGAGCATGCGGATCCTGTTTCATTCTCTGAAACAGAATCCGAACTTTTCACCTGCCAAACACATGCCCACTACTCTTCTCTGGGGATAATAAAAACAAACCAGCGATCTGACAGAGGGCCTGAATACCCATCCTGACCGACCCCACAAAAAGAAAAGTACCCTCCAGCTACTAATTATAATGCCAATTTGCAAAATTTCCCTGCATTTTTAAACAATGGAGAAATGATAGTGGGATGATACTTAGAAGAATGGCTTCTTGTCAGTCTCCACTGACAAAAATAGGCAACACCAAGTCAGCTACGCCTCAGCATAGTTATGTCTGTAGCAGCCATATTTGGTTTCAGTAGGCACATACACACGTTATCACAATTATGGTGAAACGCTGAAAACCTGCAAAGGATTTTCAACATACTGGTTAATTGAAAAGCTCTGAGGCATACTTCTTGGAACAAGCCAGTTTCCTGTGCCCACGCATAGAGAAGTATATAGAACCATGGTGGACTCCCAGCTCCTGAAGCAAAGGATTCTTAAAGGAACGGGATTACCATGCGGATCCTGTTTAATTCTCTGACACAGATCCGCAGTTTTCACCTGCCATACTAATACCCACTTCTCCTCTCTGGGGATAATAAAAACAAACCAGCGAACTGACAGAGGGCCTGACCAACACATCCACACCGACCCCACAGGAAAAAAAAAAAAAAACACCGTAGCCTCCAGCTACTAATTATAATGCTAACTTGCAAAATTTTCTTGCATTTTTAAACAATGGAAAAATGATGGTGAGATGATACTTAGAAGAATGGATTCTTGTGAGTCTCCACTAACAAAAATAGGCAAAACCAAGTCAGCTACGCCTCAGCATAGTTATGTTCGTGGCAGCCATCTTGGGTTTCAGGAGGCACAAACAAACGTTATCACAATTATGGTGAAACGCTGTACACCTGCAAATAATTTTCAACGTACTGGTTAATTGAAAAGCTCTGCGGCATACTTCTTGGAACAAGCCAGTTACCTGTTCCCACGCAAAGAGGAGTATATAGAACCATGGTGGATTTCCAGCTGATGAAGTAAAGGATTATTAAAGGAACGGGATGAGCATGGGGATCATCGTTAATTCTCTGAAACAGAATCCGCCCTTTTCACCTGCCAAACACATGCCCACTTCTCCTCTCTGGGGATAATAAAAACTAACCAGCAAACTTACAGAGGGCCTGACCCCCCCCATCCACATCGCCCACACACACAAAAAAAACCGTACCCTCCAGCTACTAATTATAATGCTAAGTTCCAAAATTTCCCTTCATTTTTAACCAACGGAAAAATGATGGTGGCATGATACTTAGAAGAATGGCTTCTTGTCAGTCTCCGCTAACAAAAATCGGCAAAACGAAGTCAGCTACTCCTCGGCATAGTTATGTCTGTGGCAGCCATCTTGGGTTTCAAGGCACATACAAACGTTGTCGCAATTATGATGAAACGCTGAACACCTGCAAATAATTTTCAATGTATTTTTTATTTGAAAACCTCTGTGGCATACTTCTTGGAACAAGCCAGTCACCTGTGCCCACCCATACGGGAGTATATAGAACCATGGTGGTTTCCCAGCTGATGAAGCAAAGGATTCTTAAAGGAAGCGGATGACCATGCGGATCCTGTTTAATTCTTTGAAACAGAATCCGCACTCTTCACCTGCCAACAACATGCCCACTTCTCCTCTCTGGGGATAATAAAAACAAACCAGTGAACATCTGGAGGGCCTTGCACCCCCATCCACACCGACAGCACAAAAAAAAAAAAAAAAGTACCCTCCAGCTACTAATTATAATGCTAACTTGCACAATTTCCCTGCATTTTTAAACAATGGAAAAATCATGGTGGGATTATACTTAAAAGAATGGCTTCTTGTCAGTCTCCACTGACAAAAATAGGAAACACCAAGTGAGCTACGCCTCAGCATAGTTATGTCCGTGGCAGCCGTCTTGGGTTTCAGCAGGCACATACAAACCTTATCACAATTATGGTGAAACGCTGAAAACCTGCAAATAATTTTCAACGTAGTGGTTAATTGAAAAGCTCTGCGGCATACTTCTTGGAACAAGCCAGGTACCTGTGCCCACGCATAGAGGAGTATATAGAACCATGGTGGATTCCCAGCTGATGAAGCAAAGGATTTTTTTTTTTTTTTTTTTTTTTTTTTTTGTTGAGACAGAGTCTCAATTTGTTGCCCAGGCTAGAGTGAGTGCCGTGGCGTCAGCTTAGTTCACAGCAACCTCAGACTCCTCGGTTTAAACGATCCTACTGCCTCAGCCTCCCGAGTACCTGGGACTACAGGCATGCGCCACTATGCCTGGCTAATTTTTTCTCTATAGATTTTTAGTTGTCCATATAATGTCTTTCTATTTTTAGTAGAGACGGGGTCTCGCTCTTGCTCAGGCTGGTCTCGAACTCCTGACCTCGAGCGATCCACCCGCCTCGGCCTCCCAGAGTGCTAGGATTACAGGCGTGAGCCACCGCACCCTTCCAGGATTCTTAAAGGAACGGGATGACCATGTGAATGCTGTTTAATTCTCTGAAAGAGTATCCGCACTTTTCAGCTGCCATCAAATGCCGACTTCCCCTCTCTGGGGATAATAAAAACAAACCAGCAAATTTATAGAGGGCCTGACCCCCCCATCGACACCGACCCGACGGAAAAAAAAAAAAAAACGTACCCTCCAGCTACTAATTATAAAGCTAACTTGCAAAATTTCCCTGCATTTTTTAACAATGGAAAAATGACGGTGGGCTTATACTTAGAATGGCTTCTTGTTAGTCTCCGCTGACAAAAATAGGCAACACCAAGTCGGCTACACCTCAGCATAGTTATGTCCGTGGCAGCCATCTTGGGTTTCAGGAGGCACATACAAACGTTATTACAATTAGGGTGAAATGCTGAAAACCTGCAAATAATTTTCAACGTACTGGTTAATTGAAAAGCTCTGCGGCATACTTCTTGGAACAAGCCAGTTACCTGTGCCAACGCATAGAGGAGTATATAGAACCATGGTGGATTCCCAGCTGATGAAGCAAAGGATTCTTAAAGGAATGGGATGACCATGTGGATCCTGTTTAATTCTCTGAAATAGAATCCACACTTTTCACCTGCCAAACACATGTCCACTTGTCCTCTCTGGGGATAATAAAAGAAAACCAGCGAACTCACAGAGGGCCTGAAACGCCCATCCACTCCTACCCCACAAAAAAAGAAAAAAAAATACGTACCCTACATCTAATTATAATACTAACTTGCAAAATTTCCCTCCATTTTTACGCAATGGAAAAATGATGGTGGGATGATACTTAGAAGAATGTCTTCTTGTCAGTCTCCACTAACAAAAATAGGCATCAACAAGTCAGCTATGCCTCAGCATATTTATATCCGTGGCAGCCATCTTGGGTTTAAGGAGGCACATTCAAACGTTATCACAATTACGGTTAAACATGCTAAAAACCTGACAATTCTAAAAGTACTGGTTAATTCAAAAGCTCTGTCGCATACTTCTTGGAACAAGCCAGTTACCTGTGCCCATGCAAAGAGAGGTCTAGAGAACCATGGTGGATTCCCAGGTGATGAATCAAAGGATTCTTAAAGGAACAGGCTCAAAAGTGCAGATCCTGTTTCAGTCTAAGTGTGAAACAGGATCCGCACATTTTGCCTGCAACACACATTCGCCCTTCTCATCTCTAGGGATAACAAAAACAGCCCATCGGATTTACAGATGCCCTGCCCCCGGCCCCCACCACCCCACACAAAATAGTCTGCTCCAGCGACTCGTCCTTATGCTATCTGGTGAAAGATCATAAGCCTTTTAAAAAACTGGAGATAGGATGGTAGAATTATACCTAAAAGACTGGCTTATTGCCAGATTCCCATACCAAGTATTGGCAACAGCAAGTGATGTAGGCCTCAGCATAGGTTTGTCCATGGCAGCCATCTTGGGTTTAAGGAGACACAGATGAACCTTATAACAATTATAATAAAAGGTGCTGCGAAAGCTGTTAAATAATTCTCATGGTAGTGGTTATTTCAAAAGCTCTGCGGCATACTTCTTTGAACTAGCCAGTTAACTGGGCCCACGCATAGTGCGGTGTAGAAAACTATGGTGGATTTCCAGCTGATGAAGCAAAGGATTCTTAAAGGAACAGGATGAACATGCGGATCCTGTTTCATACTCTGAAACAGGATCTGCACTTTTCACCTGCCAAACACATGCCCACTTCTCCTCTCTGGGGATAATAAAAAGAAACCACAGAACTGGCGGAGGGCTTGCCGCACCAGCCCCCAGACCCCACATAAAAACTTCCCGTCCAGCGACTCCTTGTTATTCTAACTGCCAAAAGGTGCTCTGACTTTTAAAATAGTGGAGAAGGATGGTGAAATGATACTTAAAAGAATGTATTCTTTCCAGTCTCCAGTACCAAGGATCGGCCACACAAAGTGAGCTCGGCCTCAGCATAGTTTTGTCCATGGCAGCCATCTCGAGACGAACCTTATGACAATTATGATGAAAGGTGCTGCAAAACCTGGCAAATAATTCTCAACGTAGTGGTTTTTTCAAAAGCTCTGTGGAATACTTCTTGGAACCCGGCAGTTTTCTGGGCCCACGCATAGAGGGGTCTAGAGAACCATGATGGATTCCCAGGTGATGAATCAAAGGATTCTTAAAGGAACAGGCTGAAAAGTGCGGATCCTGTTTCAGTCTGAGACTGAAACAGTATATGCACTTTTTGCCTGCAACACACATGCCCACTTCTCCTCTCTAGGGATAATAAAAACAATCAATCGGATTGACAGATGTCCTCCCCCGCCCCCCAACACTGTACACAAAAAGGTCCCCTCCAGCGACTCATCCTTATGCTATCTGGCGAAAGGTCCTCTGCGTTTTAAAATAATGAAGATAGGATGGTGGAATTATACTTAAAATACTGGCCTTTTGCCAGACTCCCATACCAATTATTGGCAACAGGAAGTGACCTAGGTGTCAGCATAGGTTTGTCCGTGGCTGCCATCTAGGGTTTTAGGAAGCACAGATGAACCTTATCAAAATTTTGGTAAAAGTGCTGGAAAAGCTGGCAAATAATTTCCATAGTAGTGGTTATTTCAAAAGCTCTGAGGAAAACTTCTTGGAACCAGGCAGTTTTCTGTGTGCACTAAAAGAGGGGTCTAGAGAACCATGGTGGATTCCCAGCTGATGAAGCAAAGGATTCTTAATGGAACGGGGTGAAAAGTGCAGATCCTGTGTCTGTCTAAGACTGAAACAGGACGCACACTTTTCACCTGCCACACACATGCCCACTTTTCCTCTCTGGGGATAATAAAAACAAACCAGCGAACTGACAAAGGGCCTGCCCCCCTTCCACCCACGCAGATCCCCCCCAAAAAAATTCCCCTCCAGCTACTAATTATTATGCTAACTTGCAAAATTTCCCTGCATTTTTAAACAATGGAGAAAGGACGGTGGAGTGATACTTAGAAGAATGGCTTCTTGTCAGTCTCCACTAACAAAAATAGGCAACACCAAGTCAGCTACGCCTCAGCATAGTTATGCCCGTGGCAGCCATGTTGGGTTTAAGGAGGCACATACAAACTTTATCATAATTATGGTGAAACGTGCTGAAAACCCGGCAAATAATTCTCAACGTACTGTTTAATTCAAAAGCTCTGTGGCATACTTCTTGGAAGAAGCCAGTTACCTGGGCCCACGCATAGAGGGGTCTAGAGAACCATGGTGGATTCCAAGGTGATGAATCTAAGGATTCTTAAAGGAACAGGCTGAAAAGTGCAGATCCTGACTGAAACAGGATTCTGACTTTTTGCCTGCAACACACATGCCCACTTCTCCTCTCTAGGGATAACAAAAACAACCCATCGGATTGACAGATGGCCTGCCCCCGCCCCCCACCACCCCACACAAAATCGTGCCCTCCAGCGACTGATCCTTATGCTATCTGGCAATACGTCCTCTGCCTTTTAAAATAATGGAGATAGAATGGTGGAATTATACCTAAAAGACTGGCTTATTGCCAGACTCCCATACCAAGTATTCGCAACAGCAAGTCACCTAGGCCTCAGCACACGTTTGTCCCTGGCAGCCATCTTGGGTTTAAGGAGGCACAGATGAACCTTATCACAATTATGGTGAAAGGTGCTGCAAAAGCGGTCAAGTAATTCTCATGGTAGTGGTTACTTGAAAAGCTCTGCGGCATAATTCTTTGAACTAGCCAGTTAACTGGGCCCACGCATAGAGCAGTCTAGAGGCCCATGGTGGATTCCCAGCTGATGAAGCAAGGGATTCTTAATGGAACGGGGTGAAAAGTGCGGTTTCTGTTTCAGTCTAAGACAGAAACGGGATCCGAACTTTTCACCTGCCACACACATGCCCACTTCTCCGGTCTGGGGAAAATAAAAACAATCCAGCGAACTGACAGAGGGCCTGCGCCCCCCACCCACACCGACCCCACAAATAAAAATGTCCCCTCCAGCTACTAATTATTATGCTAACTTGCAAAGGTTTCCGTGCATTTTAAAATAATGGGGAAAGTATGGTGGAATGATACTTAAAAGAATGGCCTCCTTCCAGCCTCCAGTAACAAGTGTCGTGAAATCCAAGTGACCTAGGCCTCAGCATAGTTTTCTCCGTGGCAGCCATCTTGTGTTTAAGGAGGCACAGACGATCCTTATCACAATTATGGTGATATGTGCTGCAGAAACTGGCAAATAATTCTACACGTAGTGTTTATCTCAAAAGCTGTGCAGCATACATCTTGGTACAGGCCAGTTCATGGGCCCATGCATGGAGGGTTCTAAGGAACCATGGTGGATTCCCAGCTGATGAATCAAAGGATTTCTAATGGAACCAGCTGAAAAGTGCGGATACTGTTTCAGTCTAACTGAAACAGGATCCGCACATTTCACCTGCCACAAATATATCCACTTCCCTGTCTGGGCATAATAAACACAAACAACCAGACTGACAGAGGGACTGTCCCCCAAACCACCCCGATCCCACCCAAAAACATCCCCTCCGTTGACTCATCCTTATGCTAACTGCCGAAAGTTGCTCACCTTTTAATATAAGGGAGAAAGGATGGTGCAATGATAATTAAAAGACTGGATTCTTGTCAGACTCCCGTACCAAGTATTGGCAACACCAAGCGAGAGAACCCTCAGTATAGGTTTGTCCATGGAAGCCATCTAGGGTTTAAGGAAGCACAAATGAACCTTATCAAAATTATGGTAAAAGTGCTGGAAAAGCTGGCAAATAATTTCCATGGTAGTGGTTATTTCAAATGCTCTGTGGCATACTTCTTTGAACTAGCCTGTTAAGTGGGCCCACACATAGTGGGGTGTAGAGAACTATGGTGGATTCCCAGCTGATGAAGCAAAGGATTCTTAAAGGAACAGGATGAAAAGTGCCGATCCTGTATCAGTCTAAGACTGAAACAGGATCCACACTTTTCACTTGCCACACACATGTCCACTTCTCCTCTCCGGGGATAATAAAAACAAACCACTGGACTGACAGAGGGCCTGGCTCTGCCTCTCCCACCCCACACAAAAACGTTTCCTCCAGCGACTCATCCTTAAGCTAAATGGCAATAGGTGCTCTGCCTTTTAAAATAGTTGTGAAAGGAAGGTGGAATGATACTTAAAGGAATGGCTTCTTGCCACGGACCAGTACCAATTATCGGCAACTCCAAGGGAGATTGGCCTAACCGTAGTTTTTTCTGTGGAAGCCAGCTTGGGTTTCAGGATGCACTGCCTAACCTTTTCACAATCATTGTGAAAGTTGCTGCAAAAACTGGCAAATAATACTCAATGTAGTGGTTATTTCCAAAGCTCTGCGGCATACTTCTTGGAACTAGCCAGTTACCTGGGCCCACGCTCAGGGAGGTCTAGAGAACCATGGTGGATTCCCAACTGATGAATTAAAGGATTCCAAAAGGAACAGGCTCAAAAGCGGAGATACTGTTTCAGACTGAAACAGGATCCAAAGTTTTCACCTGCCACATACATGCCCGCTTCTCCTCTCTGGGAATAATAAAAACAAACCACGGGACTGACAGAGGGCCTGCCCTCCCACACACACCCAACCCCACACAAAAAGCCGCTCCAGTGACTCATCTTTATGCTAACTGGCTAAAGGTGCACTGCCTTTTAAAATAATGGAGAAAAGACGGTGGAATTGTACTTAAAAAAAATGGCTTCTTGCCAGGCTCCAGTAAAATGTATCGGTACACCAAGGGAGCTAGGCCTCAGCATAGTTTTGTCCGTGGCAGCCTGCTTGGGTTTAAGGAGGCACAGATGAACCTTATCACAATTATGGTCAAAGGTGCTGCAAAAACTGGCAAACAATTCTCAACGTAGTGGTTATTTCAAAAGCTCTACGGCATACATCTTGGAACTAGCCAGTTACCTGGGCCCACACATAGAGGGGTCTCGACAGCCATGGTGGATTCCCAGCTGATGAATCAAAGGATTCGTAAAGGAACTGGCTGAAAAGTGCGGATCCTGTTTCAGTCTAAGACTGAAACAGGATCCGTACTTTTCACCTGCCACACACATGCCCACCTCTCCTCTTTGGGCATAATAAAGACAAACCACCAGACAGACAGAGAGCCTTCCCCTCAACGCACCACCTGACCCCACTCAAAAACGTCCCCTCCAGCAACTCATTCTTATGATAACTGGAAAAAGGTGTTCTGCCTTTTAAAATGATGGAGAAAGGATGGTGGAATGACTCTTAATAGCATGGCTTCTTGCCAGGCTCCAGTACCAACTATCGGCAACACCAAGTGAACTAGGCCTCAGCATAGTTTTGTCTGCCCCAGCCATCTTGGGTTGAAGGAGGCACGGACGAACCTTATCACAATTATGGTGAAAGGTGGTGCAAAAACTAGCAAATAATTCTCAACGTAGTGGTTATTTCAAAAGCTCTGTGGCATACTTCTTGGAACTAGCCAGTTACCTGGGCCCACGCATAGAGGTCTTTAAAGAACCATGGTGTATTCCCAGCTGATGAATCAAACGATTCTTTTTTGTTTGTTTGTTTGTTTGTTTGTTAGCTCATTATGGGGGTACAAAAGATCAGGCTATATACATTCCCCATGCCTCCCCTTTCCCCCGATTCTGAGCTTCAATTTTGTCCATTCCCTAGTCAGTGCACATCACATTCATCATGTAGCTGTGCACCCCTCCTCTCCCCCACCCCATCCCCCCCAGTTAGAACTTGAAGGGTGTCCATTCCCCAGGCAGTGCACATCACATTCATCAAGTAGGTATACACCCATCCCTTCCACCCGGCCCCAACCTCTGTCCGATACCCAATTGGTGTTGTTCCCAAATGTGCACTCAGGGAAACCAATTTGCTGGTGAGTACATGTGGTGCTTATTTTTCCATTCTTGGGATACTTCACTTAATAGAATGGGATCCAGCTCTCTCCAGGAGAACCAAAGAGATGCCATATCGCCATTATTTCTAATAGCTGAGTAATATTCCATGGTATACATATACCACATTTTGCTAATCCATTCATGAATTGATGGGCATTTGGGTTGTTTCCACATCTTTGTGATTGTGAATTGTGCTGCTATAATCATTCAGGTGCAGGTGTCTTTTTTATAGAATGACTTTTGTTCTTCTGGGTAGATGTCCAATAATGGAATTGCTGGATCGAATGGTAGGTCTACTTGAATCTGTTTAAGGTATCTCCACATTGCTTTCCACAGGGGCTGCACTAGTTTACAGTCCCACCAGCAGTGTATGAATGTACCTATCTCCCCACACCCACACCAACATGTATAGTTTTGGGACTTTTTGATAAAGGCCATTCCCACTGGAGTTAAGTGATATCTCATTGTGGTTTTGATTTGCATTTCCCTGATGATTAGAGATGTTGAACACTTTTTCATATGTTTGTTAGCCATTTTTATATCTTCTTTTGAAAAATTTCTATTTATGTCCTTTGCCCACTTTTTGATAGGGTTGTTTGATTTTTTCTTACTGATTTTCCTGAGTTCTAAATAGATTCTTGTTATCAGTCCTTTATCTGATGTGTAGTATGCGAAAATTTTTTCCCATTCTGTAGGTTGTCCATTTACTCTCGTGACTGTTTCTTTGGCTGTGCAGAAGCTTTTTAATTTGATCAGGTCCCATTTATTTATTTTTGTTGTTGCTGTGATTGCTTTAGGGGTCTTCTTCATAAATTCTTTGCCTAGGCCAATGTCTGTAAGAGTCTTTCCTACATTTTCTTCTAGAATTCTAATAGTTTCTGACCTTAGGTTTAAGTCTGTTAACCACTGTGATTTGATTTTTGTGAGGGGTGAGAGTTATGTGTCCTGTTTTAGTCTTCTACATGTGGATATCCAGTTTTCCCAGCACCATTTATTAAATAAGGAATCTTTTCCCCAGAGTATGTTTTTGTCTGCTTTGTCAAAGATTAGATGGCTATATGAGGATGGTTTTATATTGGGATTTTCTGTTCTGTTCCACTGGTCTGTGTCCCTGCACTTGTGCCAGTACCAGGCTGTTTTAAGAACCACAGCCTTGTAGTATAGTTTGAAGTCTGGCAAATTAATACTTCCCATTTTGTTTTTGTTGTTTAAGATTGCTTTTGCTAAACGGGGTCTTCCCTGGTTCCATACAAAGCGTAAAATTATTTTTCCTATGTCTGTGAAAAAAGATGTTGGTAATTTAATAAGGATTGCATTGAATCTGTAGATAACTTTGGGCAGCATAGACATTTTAACAATGTTGATTCTACCGATCCATGAGCATGGTATGGTTTTCCACCTATTTACATGTTCTGCAATTTCCTTCCTCAGTGTTTCATAGTTCTCCCTATAGAGGTCCTTTACCTCCTTAGTTAAATAAATTGCTGGGTATTTTGTTTTCTTTGTTGCTATTTTGAAGGGTACTGAGTCCTTAATTTGGTTTTCCATTTGACTGTTATTGGCATATATGAATGCCTCTGATTTGTGTGTATTGATTTTGTATCCTGAGACTTTACTGAATTCATTGATCAATTCCAGGAGTCTCTTGGTTGAAACCTTGGGGTTTTATAGATATAACATCATATCATCAGCAAAGAGTGAGAGTTTGATCTCTTCTGTCCCTATTTCAACTCCCTTGATTCTGCTCTCTTGCCTGATAGCTCTTGCAAGGACTTCCAATACTATGTAGAAAAGTAATGGGGACAGTGGTAAGCCTTGTCTGGTTCCAGTTTGAAGTGGGAATGCTTTCAGTTTTTCCCCATTCAGTATGATGTTGGCTGAGGGTTTGTCGTATATGGCTTGTATCATTTTTATATAGGCCCCATCTATGCCTATTTTGTTAAGTGTTCTTATCATAAAAGGGTGTTGAATTTTGTCAAATGCTTTCTCTGCATCTATTGAGAGGATCATCTGATCTTTATTTTTGCTTCTATTTATGTGATGAATTACATTCCCATATGTCAAACCATCCCTGCATCTCTGGGATGAAGCCCACTTGGTCGTGATGGATTATTTTTTTGATAAGCACTTGGATTCGATTTGTTAGAATTTTATTGAGAATTTTTGCATCTATATTCATAAGAGAAATTGGTCTATAGTTCTCTGTTTTAGTTGCATCCTTTCCTGGATTTGGTATCAGGATTATGTTGGCTTGGTAAAAAGTGTTGGGGAGAATCCCATCCTTCTCTATATTGGAGAATAGTTTATGTACGATGGGCACCAGTTCTTCTTTGTAGGTATGGTAGAATTCAGGTGTGAACCCATCTGGTCCAGGGCTTTTCTTTTTGGGAAGGTTTTTTATTGCTGTTTCAATTTCAGATCTAGATATCGGTCTATTCAGGAATTCTATTTCTTCCTGGTTGAGCCTGGGAAGGCTGTGTGTTTATAAGAATTTGTCCATTTCCTCCAGGTTTTCTAATTTGTGTGCATAAAGATTTTTGTAGAATTCATAGATGATATCATGTATCTCTGTGGCATCAGTCGTGATTACTCCTTTCGTGTTCCTGATCGAGGTTATAAGAGATTTTTCTTTTCTGCTCTTGGTTAGTTTAGCCAGAAGTGTGTCAATTTTGTTTATTTTTTCAAAGAACCAACTTTTGGTTTTATTAATCTCCGTTATGGTTTGGTTTAATCTCCCTTATGCTCCCTTATGGACCTTTTCATTTAGTTCTGATTTAATCTTAATAATTTCCTTCTGCTGGGTTTGGGTTTGGTCTCTTCTTTCTTCTCCAGCTCTTTGAGTCTATTCATTAGATTGTCTATTTGTAAGTTTTCTGTCTTTTTGGTATAGGCATTTATGGAAATAAATTTTCCTCTCAGGACTGCTTTAGCTGTGTCCCACAGATTTTGATAAGTTGTATCTCCTTTGTCGTTTAATTCAAAGAATCTTTTGATTTCTGACTTGATTTCTTCATTTATAAAATGATTGTTCAGGAGAAGGTTATTTAGCTTCCATGACTTTGAGTAGAAATGAGGATTTCTGTTAGGGTTCATTGTTACTTTTATTCCACTGTGATCCGAGAAGCTGCATGGTATTATTTCTATATTTTTAAATTTTTTAAGACATTCTTTATGTCCTAAGATATGGTCAATCTTGGAGAATGTCCCATGAGCTGATGAGAAGAACTTATATTCAGTGGTATTTGGGTAGAATGTCCTGTAGATGTCAGTCAGGCCCATTTGTTCTAGCATTCTATTTACGTCCAATATTTCTTTGTTTATTTTTTGTTTGGAGGATCTGTCTTGAACTGTCAGTGGCGTGTTAAAATCTCTGGCTACTAAAGTGTTGTTATCTATCATTTGGTTCAGATCAAGTAGGGTTTGCTTTATGAATCTGGGTGCACCTAGATCGGGTGCATATATGTTAAGTATAGTTATGTCTTCTTGTTGAATTGTACCCTTCACCAGTATATAGTAACCATCTTTGTCTTTCTTTACTTTTGTTGATTTAAAAACTACGTTATCGGAGATTAGAACTGCCACGCCAGCTTTCTTTTGGGTTCCATTTGCTTGGAATATTGATTTCCACCCTTTTATTTTCAGTCTAAATGCATCCTTGCAGGTTAGATGAGTTTCCTGAAGACAGCAGATACTTGGCTTATATCTTTTTTATCCATTGGGCCAGTCCATGTCTCTTGAGTGGGGAATTCAATCCATTCACATTTAATGAGAGAACTGATAAGCGAGACAGATTGCTGTTCCTCATGTTGGGTTGAATTTCATTGATCTGTTTTCTCTCTTGAGCCATTATGATAACTGTGTTTTCATATTTATCTCTTGATTAGTGTTACATTCGAGGGTCCTTCTTGTGCTGGACCACGTGTAACTCTGTTTTGAATACTTCTTGGAAAGCTGCTCTTGTCTTGGTGAATTCTCTGAGTTTTTGTTTATCTGAGAATGTCTTAATTTCACCTTCATATATAAAACTGAGCTTATCTGGTTACAGGATTCTAGGCTGGGCATTATTCTGTTTCAGAAGAGTGAGAATGGGGCTCCAATCTCTTCTTGCTTGTAAGGTTTCAGTTGAGAAATCTGGCGTGATTCGGATGGGCTTTCCTTTGTATGTTACTTGTTTCTTTCTCCTTACAGATTGAAGAAGGGCCTCGTTAGTGGATATTTTGGTCAGTCTGATAACTACATGACGTGGTGTCTTCGTATTTGGTATGAATCTCTCAGAGGTTCTTTGAGCTTCTTGAACCTGTGTATCTAGAGATTTGGCAAGGCCTGGACTATGATTATTTCTCATGTTTCTTTGTTTTAACTCTGTGACTGCCTTATTTAATTGGAAAGTGTTATCTTCGATCTCTGAGATTCTTTCTTCTGTTTGATCTACCCTGCTCTTGAGACTTTCCACTGTGTTTTGTAGCTCCTTGAATAAATTTTTCATTTCCAGGAGTTCAGTTTGATTTTTCTTCAGTATTTCAATTTCTTTGGTGAATTTTTCTTCCAAGTCCTGGATCTTTTTTGTCGTTTCTTTGTGTTGATTATCCATTTTTTCTTGCGTAGTGTTCAGCGTATTTATGATCCATGTTTGAAATTCTTCCTGTGACATGTTGCTATTTGGAATCTGCTTTGTGTTAATTGGTGGAGAACTAGTAATCCTCTTTGAGGGCATGGTTTCAGCTTGATTCTTTATACTCCTAGAGTTCCTTCGCTGAGCCCTTCCCATCTGAATGAATCCTTAAGATCCCTTCTTTCAGCTTTAGTCTGGATAGGGGCACATTGTGAGTGCCAGGTAAGCTGCCTCCTCTGTCACTAGGGGGAGCCCTTCACATATTGTTCAGGATTTTGCTAGCTCCGCTGGGGGGGCTGCCCCTCTTCCTCTCCCGAGGTGGCTTCTGTCTCTCTCTGTGAGAAAGACAGTGGATAGGGAGAGTGGAGCGGTGCCCTCATTCGCCCAACGCCCCAGCCACTGCAGTTCCCGCGGGCGATGGTCTGCCCCACCCCAATGTCTGCAAGGTCCACGCTCTACTCTCTCGTGACTGGGGAACCACTCAGTGTTCACACAAAGGTGGAGCTCCTAGTCAGGGTCCGTGGACTAGGGAAGGGAGCCGCCCAGGGAGCCGCCCGGTACCCAATCGCTCCTCAACGTTTAGGCTGTGGACCCCGACAATGGCGGCCGCCCGTCTGCAGATCACTGTCACTGGGGTTGAATGCTCAGGGACCGGCAGAGGCCAGAGGAGCCGGGGACCGGGAGAATCCAGCCGCCCACCTATACGAGGCAGTTTGGCATCTGCTAGAGCCGGGACCAAAGCAGCCCCACCGCCCGCGTATAGGAGACAGTTGCTAGGTGCGTCAGCTGCGCACAGCACTCCAGGGTCCAAAATGCCTCCTGCCAATGTCTCCTCTCTGCAGAGCCCCACATCTCCCGTGGCGATTCTGCACCGACTTCAGGCAGATCCTCAATTGAGTGGGTGTGGAGGTCAGAGGGGGAACAAGATGCTTTCCTGTGGGGCTGAACCCACCCCACTCTCTGGTGAGGTGGGTACAGCTGTCCCGTGCTCCCTTCTCTATTGGCCATCCCGCACTCTCCAGATTTTGGTGATTTATTTCCCTAATCACCTCAGTCTTTTCTTGCTCTCTCTCTCTGTCCCACGCTGATTCTCCATGGATTCACACCATCGTTCTTGTGGGGAAGTGAACCTCTAGGGTTGTGGGCAGTGGGAGACCCATGCCTTCCACTCCAGGAGCACGAATCCAGGAGGTCACCACCATTCCACCATCATTGAGAATGAATCAAAGGAGTCTTAAAGGAACGGGCTGAAAAGTGCGGATCCTGTTTCAGTCTAAGTCTGAAACAGGATCCGCACTTTTCACCTGCCACACACATGCCCACTTCTCCTCTCTGGGCATAATAAAAACAAACCACTGGACTGACAGAGGGCTTGCCAACCCCACACACACCACACGACCCCACACAAAAACGTCCCCTCCAGTGACTCATTCTTATGCTAACTGGCAAACGGTGCTATGCCTTTTAAAATAATGGAAAAAGGATGGTGGAATGATACTTGAAAGACTGGTTTTATTCCACGCTCCCGTACCAAGTATCGGCAACACCAAGTGAGCTAGGCCTCAGCATAGTTTTTTCCCTGGCAGCCATCTTGGG
>NW_027182819.1:2550000-2650000 GCF_041146395.1 Eulemur rufifrons | reverse complement strand
AGGTTTAATGCTTAGGATTAGGGTTAGGGTTTGGGGTTAAAGTAAGTGTTAGGGGTTAGGTTTAAGGATCAAAGGTTAGGGTTATTTTTAGCTGTAGTGTTAGGGTTAGGGATAAGGGATCCCATTGGCATTAAGGGTCTTCCTTACTGTAGGGTTAAGGGTTAGGCTTAGAGTTAAAGGTTAAGGTTAGGGTCAGTGTTAAGATTTAGGGTGAGGGCTAACGGTTAGGGTAAAGGTTAAGCGTTAGGGTTAGGGATTAGTGACTATGGTTTTTGGTTAGTGTTAGTGTTAGCGGTTAGGAGTTAGTGTTTTATGAAGGGGTATGGTTAGAATTAGGATTGGGGTTAGAGTTAGGGTGAGGTATAGGGGTTAGGTTTAGGGGTTAGGTTTAGGGGTTAGTTTTAGGGTAAAATGATAGGATTAGGGTTACGGGTTGCCCTTAGGTTTAGGGTTAAAGTTTACTGCTAGGGTTAGGGATAGGGTTCAGGGTTAGCTTTACGGGTTCTGGTTAGAGTTAGGTGTTAGGTTAGTGTCAGGGTTAGGTCTAGTCGTGAGGGTAAGGTTTAGGGTTAGCTTTAAGAGCTAGGGTTAGGTTTAATGTTTAGGATTAGGATTAGGGTTAAAGGTTAGGGTAAGGCTTAGGGGTTAGGGTGAAGGGTTACGGTCAAGGGTTAGGGATTTTGTTAGGCATAGCGTTGGGGTTAGAAGTAAGGGTTACTGTCCGTGTTAGGGTTGTAGGTAGGGTTACGGTTAGGGTTAGCAGTTTAGAATTAGGGTTAGGGATTAGGTGTCACAGTGATGACTAGGAGATAGGGTTAGAATTATGGGATAGGGGTTGTTCTCAGGAAATGGGTTATGCATTAACGTTAGGATAAGCGGTTAAAGTTAGGCGCACGGTGAGGTTTACGTGTTAAGGGGAGAAATAGGAACAGGGTTGGGTGTTATGTTCAGGGTTAGGGTTATCTGTTAAAGGTATTGTTTATGCTTAGCGCACGGGCCCTGTCTGCATTAGGCGGGCGGGGGGAGTTTAGGGGGCTGGGATTGTACCCGGGAACCCACTCTATCATAATCTGGGTATGGGCCCGTGGGTTTCATGCAGGTCACAGTGGTAGAGCCTCCTTTCACGCATGGCATGGGAGGATTGCAGGCTTTCTAAACTCTAAGAAAGCAAGAAGTCTGAGAATTAGATTTAGGGTTAGGATTACGGTTATGGTTAGGATTATGGTTAGGGTTAAGGATGAAGTTTAGTGTTAGGGTGAGGGCTTAGGGTTAGGGATTAGGGTTAGGGTTAAAGGTTACTCTTAGGTTTAACGGTTACACTTTGGTTTCGGGTTGAGGTTTACGGTTAGAGTTAAGATGAGGGGTTAGGGTTTGGTACAGGGTTAGGGTTAAGTGTTAGGTTTAGGGTTGAAGATTAGGATTAGGGTTAGGATTAAAGGTTAGCGTGAGAGTTAACGCTTACGGTTAAGTTTAAGAGTTAGGATTTAGGGTTAGAGTTAGGGTTAGTTTTGGGGTTAGAGTTATGTGCTATGGTTTGTGTTAGAGGTTAGGGTTAGGTTTACTGGTCACGGTTAGGGTTACGTTTACGGGTTAGCATTAGGGTTAGGGTTAAGTGATAGGAATAGGGTTAAGTGTTGGGCTTAGGGTTAGGTTTAGTGTTAGGGTTATCATTAAGGATTAGGGGTAGGGTCAGGGTTAAATGCTTGGGTGCGGGTAATGGTTAGGGTCAGGGTTAAGGTTCACGAATAGGGTTAGTGTTAAGGGTTACGGGTATGTTTAGGGTTCAGGGTTAGAGTTAGCATTAGGGCTTAAGGTTAGGATTAGGCGGTAGGTTAGATTTAGGGTTAGATCTAGGCGTTAGGGTAAGGGCTAGCGTTAGGGTTAAGAGATAGGGTTAGGTTTAATGCTTAGGATTAGGGTTAGGGTTTGGGGTTAAAGTAAGTGTTAGGGGTTAGGTTTAAGGATCCAAAGTTAGGGTTATTTTTAGCTGTAGTGTTAGGGTTAGGGATAAGGGATCCCATTAGCATTAAGGGTCTTCCTTACTGTAGGGTTAAGGGTTAGGCTTAGAGTTAAAGGTTAAGGTTAGGGTCAGTGTTAAGATTTAGGGTGAGGGTTAACGGTTAGGGTAAAGGTTAAGCGTTAGGGTTAGGGATTAGTGATTAGGGTTTTTGGTTAGTGTTAGGGTTAGCGGTTAGGAGTTAGTGTTTTATGAAGGGGTATGGTTAGAATTAGGATTGGGGTTAGAGTTAGGGTGAGGTATAGGGGTTAGGTTTAGGGGTTAGTTTTAGGGTAAAAGGATAGGATTAGGGTTACGGGTTGCCCTTAGGTTTAGGGTTAAAGTTTACTGCTAGGGTTAGGGATAGGGTTCAGGGTTAGCTTTAGGGGTTCTGGTTAGGGTTAGGTGTTAGGTTAGTGTCAGGGTTAGGTCTAGTCGTGAGGGTAAGGTTTAGGGTTACCTTTAAGAGCTAGGGTTAGGTTTAATGGTTAGGATTAGGATTAGGGTTAAGGGTTAGGGTATGGCTTAGGGGTTAGGGTCAAGGGTTAGGGTTTTTGTTAGGCATAGCGTTGGGGTTAGAAGTAAGGGTTACTGTCAGTGTTAGGGTTGTAGGTAGGGTTAAGGTTAGGGTTAGCGGTGAAGAATTAGGGTTAGGGATTAGGTGTCACAGTGATGACTAGGAGATAGGGTTAGAATTATGGGATAGGGGTTGTTCTCAGGAAATGGGTTATGCATTAACGTTAGGATAAGAGGTTAAAGTTAGGCGCACGGTGAGGTTTACGTGTTAAGGGGAGAAATAGGAACAGTGTTGGGTGTTATGTTCAGGGTTACGGTTATCTCTTAAAGGTATTGTTTATGCTTAGCGCACCGGCTCTGTCTGCATTAGGCGAGCGGGGGGAGTTTAGGGGGCTGGGATTGTACCCGGGAACCCACTCTATCATACTCTGGGTATGGGCCCATGGGTTTCATGCAGGACACAGTGGTAGAGCCTCCTTTCACGCATGGCATGGGAGGATTGCAGGCTTTCTAAACTCTAAGAAAGTGAGAAGTCTGAGAATTAGATTTAGGGTTAGGATTATGGTTAGGGTTAAGGATGAAGTTTAGTGTTAAGGTGAGGGCTTAGGGTTAGCGATAAGGGTTAGGGTTAAAGGTTACTCTTAGGTTTAACGGTTACACTTTGGTTTAGGGTTGAGGTTTATGGTTAGGGTTAAGATGAGTGGTTAAGGTTTAGTACAGGGTTAGGGTTAGGTGTTAGGTTTAGGGTTGAAGATTAGGATTAGGGTTAGGATTAAAGGTTAACGTGAGAGTTAACGTTTAGGGTTAAGGTTAAGAGTTAGGGTTTAGGGTTAGGTTTAGGGTTAGGGTTAGTTTTAGGGTTAGAGTTATGTGCTATGATTTGTGTTAGAGTTTAGGGTTAGGTTTACTGGTCACGGTTAGGGTTACGTTTAGGGGTTAGCATTAGGGTTAGGGTTAGGGTTAGGGTTAAGGGATAGGATTAGGGTTAAGTGTTGGGCTTAGGGTTAGGGTTTAGTGTTAGGGTTATCATTAAGGATTAGGGTTAGGGTCAGGGTTAAATGCTTGGGTTCGGGTAATGGTTAGGGTCAGGGTTAAGGTTCACGGATAGGGTTAGTGTTAAGGGTCACGGGTAGGTTTAGGGTTCAGGGTTAGAGTTAGCATTAGGGCTTAAGGTTAGGATTAGGCAGTAGGTTAGATTTAGGGTTAGATCTAGGCATTAGGGTAAGGGCTAGCGTTAGGGTTAAGAGATAGGGTTAGGTTTAATGCTTAGGATTAGGGTTAGGGTTTGGGGTTAAAGTAAGTGTTAGGGGTTAGGTTTAAGGATCCAAGGTTAGGGTTATTTTTAGCTGTAGTGTTAGTGTTAGGGATAAGGGATCCCATTAGCATTAAGGGTCTTCCTTACTCTAGGGTTAAGGGTTAGGCTTAGAGTTAAAGGTTAAGGTTAGGGTCAGTGTTAAGATTTAGGGTGAGGGTTAACGGTTAGGGTAAAGGTTAAGCGTTAGGGTTAGGAATTAGTGATTAGGGTTTTTGGTTAGTGTTAGGGTTAGCGGTTAGGAGTGAGTGTTTTATGAAGGGGTATGGTTAGAATTAGGGTTGGGGTTAGAGTTAGGGTTAGGTATAGGGGTTAGGTTTAGGGGTTAGTTTTAGGGTAAAAGGATAGGATTAGGGTTACGGGTTGGGCTTAGGTTTAGGGTTAAAGTTTACTGCTAGGGTTAGGGATAGGGTTCAGGGTTAGCTTTAGGGGTTCTGGTTAGGGTTAGGTGTTAGGTTAGTGTCAGGGTTAGGTCCAGTCGTGAGGGTAAGGTTTAGGGTTAGCTTTAAGAGCTAGGGTTAGGTTTAATGTTTAGGATTCGGATTAGGGTTAAGGGTTAGGGTAAGGCTTAGGGGTTAGGGTGAAGGGTTAGGATCAAGGGTTAGGGTTTTTGTTAGGCATAGCCTTGGGTTTAGAAGTAAGGGTTACTGTCAGTGTTAGGGTTGTAGGTAGGGTTACGGTTAGGGTTAGCGGTTTAGAATTAGGGTTAGGGATTAGGTGTCACAGTGATGACTAGGGGATAGGGTTAGAATTATGGGATAGGGGTTGTTCTCAGGAAATGGATTATGCATTAACGTTAGGATAAGAGGTTAAAGTTAGGCACACGGTGAGGTTTACGTGTTAAGGGGAGAAATAGGAACAGGGTTGGGTGTTATGTTCAGGGTTAGGGTTATCTGTTAAAGGTATTGGTTATGCTTAGCGCACGGGCCCTGTCTGCATTAGGCGGGCGGGGGGAGTTTAGGGGGCTGGGATTGTACCCGGGAACCCACTCTATCATACTCTGGGTATGGGCCCGTGGGTTTCATGCAGGACACAGTGGTAGAGCCTCCTTTCACGCATGGCATGGGAGGATTGCAGGCTTTCTAAACTCTAAGAAAGCAAGAAGTCTGAGAATTAGATTTAGGGTTAGGATTCTGGTTAGGGTTAAGGATGAAGTTTAGTGTTAGGGTGAGGGCTTAGGTTTAGGGATTAGGGTTAGGGATAAAGGTTACTCTTAGGTTTAACGGTTACACTTTGGTTTAGGGTTGAGGTTTACGGTTAGGTTTAAGATGAGTGGTTAGGGTTTGGTATAGTTTTAGGGTTAGGTACAGGGTTAGGGTTAAGTGTTAGGTTTAGGGTTGAAGATTAGGATTAGGGTTAGGATTAAAGGTTAGCATGAGAGTTAACGCTTAGGGTATAGGTTAAGAGTTAGGGTTTAGGGTTAGGGTTAGGGTTAGGGTTAGTTTTAGGGTTAGAGTTATGTGCTATGGTTTGTGTTAGAGGTTAGGGTTAGGTTTACTGGTGACGGTTAGGGTTACGTTTAGGGCTTAGCATTCGGGTTAGGGTTAGGTTAAGGGATAGGATTAGGGTTAAGTGTTGAGCTTAGGGTTAGGGTTTAGTGTTAGGGTTATCATTAAGGATTAGGGGTAGGGTCAGGGTTAAATGCTTGGGTGCGGGTAATGGTTAGGGTCAGGGTTAAGGTTCACGGATAGGGTTAGTGTTAAGGGTTACAGGTAGGTTTAGGGTTCAGGTTTAGAGTTAGCATTAGGGCTTAAGGTTAGGATTAGGCGGTAGGTTAGATTTAGGGTTAGATCTACGCGTTAGGGTAAGGGCTAGCGTTAGGGTTAAGAGATAGGGTTAGGTTTTATGCTTAGGATAAGGGTTAGGGTTCGGGGTTAAAGTAAGGGTTCGGGGTTAGGTTTAAGGATCAAAGGTTAGGGTTATTTTTAGCTGTAGTGTTAGGGTTAGGGATAAGGGATCCCATTAGCCTTAATTGTCTTCCTTACTGTAGGGTTAAGGGTTAGGCTTAGAGTTAAAGGTTAAGGTTAGGGTCAGTGTTAAGATTTAGGGTGAGGGTTAACGGTTAGGGTAAAGGTTAAGCGTTAGGGTTAGGGATTAGTGATTAGGGTTATTGGTTAGTGTTAGGTTTAGCGGTTAGGAGTTAGTGTTTTATGAAGCGGTATGGTTAGAATTAGGATTGGGGTTAGAGTTAGGGTGAGGTATAGGGGTTAGGTTTAGGGGTTAGTTTTAGGGTAAAAGGATAGGATTAAGGTTACGGGTTGGGCTCAGGTTTAGGGTTAAAGTTTACTGCTAGGGTTAGGGATAGGGTTCAGGGTTAGCTTTAGGGGTTCTGGTTAGGGTTAGGTGTTAGGTTAGTGTCAGGGTTAGGTCTAGTCTTGAGGGTAAGGTTTAGGGTTAGCTTTAAGAGCTAGGGTTAGGTTTAATGGTTAGGATTAGGATTAGGGTTAAGGGATAGGGTAAGCCTTAGGGGTTAGGGTGAAGGGTTAGGGTCAAGGGTTAGGGTTTTTGTTAGGCATAGCGTTGGGGTTTAGAAGTAAGGGTTACTGTCAGTGTTAGGGTTGTAGGTAGGGTTACGGTTAGGGTTAGCGGTTTAGAATTAGGGTTAGGGATTAGGTGTCTCAGTGATTACAAGGATATAGGGTTAGAATTATGGGATAGGGGTTGTTCTCAGGAAATGGGTTATGCATTAACGTTAGAATAAGAGGTTAAAGTTAGGCGCCCGGTGAGGTTTACGTGTTAAGGGGAGAAATAGGAACAAGGTTGGGTGTTATGTTCAGGGTTAGGGTTATCTGTTAAAGGTATTGTTTATGCTTAGCGCACGGGCCCTGTCTGCATTAGGCGGGCGGGGGGAGTTTAGGGGGCTGGGATTGTACCCGGGAACCCACTCTATCATACTCTGGGTATGGGCCCGTGGGTTTCATGCAGGACACAGTGGTAGAGCCTCCTTTCACGCATGGCATGGGAGGATTGCAGGCTTTCTAAACTCTAAGAAAGCAAGAAGTCTGAGAATTAGATTTAGGGTTAGGATTATGGTTAGGGTTAAGGATGAAGTTTAGTGTTAGAGTGAGGGCTTAGGGATAGGGATTAGGGTTAGGGTTAAAGGTTACTCTTAGGTTTAACGGTTACACTTTGGTTTAGGGTTGAGGTTTACGGTTAGGGTTAAGATGAGGTGTTAGGTTAGGTACAGGGTTAGGGTTAAGTGTTAGGTTTAGGGTTGAAGATTAGGATTAGGGTTAGGATTAAAGGTTAGCGTGAGAGTTAACGCTTAGGGTTAAGGTTAAGAGTTAGGGTTTAGGGTTAGGGTTAGGGTTAGGGTTAGTTTTAGGGTTAGAGTTATGTGCTATGGTTTGTGTTAGAGGTTAGGGTTAGGTTTACCGGTCACGGTTAGGGTTACGTTTAGGGGTTAGCATTAGGGTTAGGGTTAGGGTTAAGGGATAGAATTAGGGTTAAGTGTTGGGCTTAGGGTTAGGATTTAGTGTTAGGGTTATCATTAAGGATTAGGGGTAGGGTCAGGGTTAAATGCTTGGGTGCGGGTAATGGTTAGGGTCAGGGTTAAGGTTCACGGATAGGGTTAGTGTTAAGGGTTACGGGTAGGTTTAGGGTTCAGGGTTTGAGTTAGCATTAGGGCTTAAGGTTAGGATTAGGCAGCAGGTTAGATTTAGGGTTAGATCTAGGCGTTAGGGTAAGGACTAGCATTAGGGATAAGAGATAGGGTTAGGTTTAATGCTTAGGATTAGGGTTAGGGTTTGGGGATAAAGTAAGTGTTAGGGGTTAGGTTTAAGGATCAAAGGCTAGGGTTATTTTTAGCTGTAGTGTTAGGGTTAGGGATAAGGGATCCCATTAGCATTAAGGGTCTTCCTTACTGTAGGGTTAAGGGTTAGGCTTAGAGTTAAAGGTTAAGGTTAGGGTCAGTGTTAAGATTTAGGGTGAGGGTTAACGGTTAGGGTAAAGTTTAAGCGTTAGGGTTAGGGATTAGCGATTAGGGTTTTTGGTTAGTGTTAGGGTTAGCGGTTAGGAGTTAGTGTTTTATGAAGGGGTATGGTTAGAATTAGGATTGGGGTTAGAGTTAGGGTGAGGTATAGGGGTTAGGTTTAGGGGTTAGTTTTAGGGTAAAAGGATAGGATTAGGGTTAAGGGTTGGGCTTAGGTTTAGGGTTAAAGTTTACTGCTAGGGTTAGGGATAGGGTTCAGGGTTAGCTTTAGGGGTTCTGGTTAGGGTTAGGTGTTAGGTTAGTGTCAGGGTTAGGTCCAGTCGTGAGGGTAAGGTTTAGGGTTAGCTTTAAGAGCTAGGGTTAGTTTTAATGGTTAGGATTAGGATTAGGGTTAAGGGTTAGCATAAGGCTTAGGGGTTAGGGTGAAGGGTTAGGGTCAAGTGTTATGGTTTTTGTTAGGCATAGCGTTCGGTTTAGATGTAAGGGTTACTGTCAGTGTTAGGGTTGTAGGTAGGGTTACGGTTAGGGTTAGCGGTTTAGAATTAGGGTTAGGGATTAGGTGTCACAGTGATGACTAGGAGATAGGGTTAGAATTATGGGTTAGGGGTTGTTCTCAGGAAATGGGTTATGCATTAACGTTAGGATAAGAGGTTAAAGTTAGGCGCACGGTGAGGTTTACGCGTTAAGGGGAGAAATAGGAACAGGGTTGGGTGTTATGTTCAGGGTTAGGGTTATCTGTTAAAGGTATTGTTTATGCTTAGCGCACGGGCCCTGTCTGCATTAGGCGGGCGGGGGGAGTTTAGGGGACTGGGATTGTACCCGGGAACCCACTCTATCATAATCTGGGTATGGGCCCGTGGGTTTCATGCAGGACACAGTGGTAGAGCCTCCTTTCACGCATGGCATGGGAGGATTGCAGGCTTTCTAAACTCTTAGAAAGCAAGAAGTCTTATAATTTGATTTTAGGGTTAGGTTTATGGATAGGGTTAAGGATAAATTTTAGTGTTAGTGTGAGGGCTTAGGGTTAGGGATTAGAGTTAGGGTTAAAAGTTACTCTTAGATTTAACGGTTACACTTTGGTTTAGGGTTGAGTTTTACGGTTAGGGTTAAGATGAGGGGTTAGAGTGTGGTACAGGGTTAGGGTTAAGTGTTAGGTTTAGGGTTGAAGATTAGGATTAGGGTTAGGATTAAAGGTTAGCATGAGAGTGAACGCTTAGTGTTAAGGTTAAGAGTTAGGGTTTAGGGCCGGGCGCGGTGGCTCACGCCTGTAATCCTACCACTCTGGGAGGCCGAGGTGGGTGGATCGTTTGAGCTCAGGAGTTCAAGACCAGCCTGAGCAAGAGCGAGACCCCATCTGTACTAAAAATAGAAAGAAATTATATGGACAGCTAAAAATATATATAGAAAAAAATTAGCCGGGCATGGTGGCGCATGCCTGTAGTCCCAGCTGCTTGGGAGGCTGAGACAGGAGGATTCCTTGAGCTCAGGAGTCTGAGGTTGCTGTGAGCTAGGCTGATGCCACGGCACTGACTCTATCTTGGGCAACAGAGTGAGACTCTCTCAAAAAAAAAAAAAAAAAAAAGATTTAGGGTTTAGGGTTATGGTTAGGGTTAGGGTTAGTTTTAGGGTTAGAGTTATGTGCTATGGTTTATGATAGAGGTTAGGGTTAGGTTTACTGTTCACGGTTAGGGTTGGGTTTAGGGGTTAGCATTAGGGTTAGGGATTAGGTTTAGGGTAAGGGTCTAGAGTTAATGTTGGGCTTTAGGCTCGGGGCTTAGGTTCAGGGTCAGGGGTTAGCGTTGGTGGTAGGGCTTAGCTTTAGCGGTCAGTTTAAGGGCACAGGACCTGGTTAATCTACGGTGAGAGGGGTGCGGTCGGAGTCACCACGAAAGCACAACATCATTCCCTGGGCCTTGGGACAGGACCTCCATGCAGGACTCAGGCGGAGCCTCATCTCACACATGGCATGGCTGTATTGTAGGCTTGCTTCACTCTGGGAATGGAAGTAGTGTGAGAATTAGGGTTGGGGTTGGGGTTAGGGTTTTTCGTGTTAGGGGTTAGGTTTCGAGTCAGGGTTAGGTGCTAGGGATTAGTGGTTAGGGTTAGAGTTAGTGTTAGGGGTAAGGTGTTAAGTCTGGGTTAGGGGGCCAGGGTAAGGTTTAGGGTTGGAGTTAGCGTTAGGGTTAGGGGTTAGGGTTAAGGGATAGGGTTAGGATTCAGGGTGAGGGTTAGAGGGTTAACAGTTGGGGTTAGGCTTAGGGGTTAGGGATAGTGTTAGGGTTAAGGGTTAGGAGCTTGGTTCAGGTTTAAGGTTAGCATTAGGGGTTGGGGTTAGTGTTAACTGTAGGTCAGTGTTGGGGTTAGATCTCTAGGCATTAGGGTAAAGGTTAGGGTTAGGGTTAAGAGTTAGGGTTATGTTTAATGGTTAGGATTGGGAATAGGGTTAAGGGTTAGGGTTAACGTTAGGGGTTATGACTAAGGATCAACGGTTAGGGTTACTTTTAGGCGTAGGATTAGGGTAAGGGGTTAGGTTTAGTGGTAGTGTTGTTGGTCGGGTTAAGGTTAGGGTTGGCGTTTCAGAATTAGGGATTAGGTGTTACGGTTATAGCTAGCAGGTAGGGTTATAATGACGGTATAGGGCTTGTTCTCAGGGTATCATGCATTAACGTTAAGATATGGGGTTAAAGTTAGGGTTATGGTGAGGTTTACCTGTTAAGGTGAGCAGTAGGATCAGGGTTAGGTGTTATGTTGTGGGTTAGGCTTATGGGTCAGGGGTAGGTTTTATGTTTAGGGCACGGGCCCTGTATGCTCTAGGAGGCAAAGTTAGGTGTCTGGGATGGTCGCTGGGAACCCACTCTGCCGCACGCAGTGTATGGGCCTCTGGGTTTCATGCAGGACACTGTGGCAGAGCCTCCTTTCACGCATGGCGTGGGAGGATTGCAGGCTTTCTAAACTCTAAGAAAGCAAGAAGTCTGAGAATTAGATTTAGGGTTAGGGTTATGGTTAGGGTTAAGGATGAAGTTTAGTGTTAGGGTGAGGGCTTAGGCTTAGGGATTAGGGTTAGGGTTAAAGGTTACTCTTAGGTTTAACGGTTACACTTTGGATTAGGGTTGAGGTTTAAGGTTAGGGTTAAGATGAGGGGTTAGGGTTTGGTACAGGGTTAGGGTTAAGTGTTAGGTTTAGGGTTGAAGACTAGGATTAGGGTTAGGATTAAAAGTTAGCGTGAGAGTTAACGCTTAGGGTTAAGGTTAAGAGTTAGGGTTTGGGGTTAGGGTTAGGGTTAGGGTTAGTTTTTGGGTTAGAGTTATGTGCTATGGTTTGTGTTAGAGGTTAGGGTTAGGTTTACTGTTCACGGTTAGGGTTACGTTTAGCGGTTACCATTAGGGTTAGGGTTAGGGTTAGGGTTAAGGGATAGGATTAGGGATAAGTGTTGGGCTTAGGGTTAGGGTTTAGTGTTAGGGTTATCATTAAGGATTAGGGTTAGGGTCAGGGTTAAATGCTTGGGTTCGGGTAATGGTTAGGGTCAGGGTTAAGGTTCACGGATAGGGTTACTGTTAAGGGTTACAGGTAGGTTTAGGGTTCAGGGTTAGCGTTAGCATTAAGGCTTAAGGTTAGGATTAGGCGGTAGATTAGATTTAGGGTTAGATCTAGGCGTTAGGGTAAGGGCTAGGGTTAGGGTTAAGAGATAGGTTTAGGTTTAATGCTTAGGATTAGGGTTAGGGTTTGGGGTTAAAGTAAGTGTTAGGGGTTAGGTTTAAGGATCCAAGGTTAGGGTTATTTTTAGCTGTAGTGTTAGGGTTAGGGATAAGTTATCCCATTAGCATTAAGGGTCTTCCTTACTGTAGGGTTAAGGGTTAGGCTTAGAGTTAAAGATTAAGGTTAGGGTCAGTGTTAAGAATTAGAGTGAGGGTTAACGGTTAGGGTAAAGGTTAAGCGTTAGGGTTAGGGATTAGTGATTATGGTTTTTGGTTAGTGTTAGGGTTAGCGGTTAGGAGTTAGTGTTTTATGAAGGGGTATGGTTAGAATTAGGATTGGGATTAGAGTTAGGGTTAGGTATAGGGGTTAGGTTTAGGCGTTAGTTTTAGGGTAAAAGGATAGGATTAGGGTTATGGGTTCGGCTTAGTTTTAGGGTTAAAGTTTACTGCTTGGGTTAGGGATAGGGTTCAGGGTTAGCTTTAGGCGTTCTGGTTAGTTTTAGGTGTTAGGTTAGTGTCAGGGTTAGGTCTAGTCGTGAGGGTAAGGTTTAGGGTTAGCTTAAGAGCCAGGGTTAGGTTTAATGGTTAGGATTAGCATTACGGTTAAGGGTTCGGGTAATGCGTAGTGGTTAGGGTGAAGGGTGAAGGGTTAGGGCTTTTGTTAGGCATAGCGTTGGGGTTAGAACTAAGGGTTCCTGTCAGTGTTAGGGTTGTAGGCAGCGTTATGGTTTGGCTTAGCGGTTGAGAATTAGGGTTAGGGATTAGGTGTTACACTTATGACTAGGAGATAGGGTTAGAATTATTGGATAGGGGATGTTCTCAGGGAATGGTTTATGTATTAACGTTACGATAAGAGGTTAAAATTAGGCTCACTGTGAGGTTTACGTGTTAAGGGGAGAAATAGGAACAGGGTTAGGTGCTATGTTCAGGGTTAGGGTTATCTGTTAAAGGTATTGTTTATGCTTAGTGCATGGGCCCTGTCTGCATGAAGCTGGGGGGAGGTTAGGGGGCTGGCATTGTCACCGGGAACCCGCTGTATCGGACTCTGGGTATGGGCCCGTGGTTTTCATGCAGGACACAGTGGTAGAGCCTCCTTTCCCACATGGCATGGGAGGATTGCAGGCTTTCTAAACTCTAAGAAAGCAAGAAGTCTGAGAATTAGATTTAGGGTTAGGATTATGGTTAGGGTTCAGGATGAAGTGTAGTGTTATGGTGACGGGATAGGGTTACAGATTAGGGTTACGGTTTAAGGTTACTCTTAGGTTTAACAGTTATAGTTCGTTTTAGTGTTGAGGTTTGCAGATAGGGTTAAGATGAGGGGTTAGGGTTTGGTACATGGTTAGGGTTGTGTTAGGTTTAGGGTTGAAGATTAGGATTAGGGTTGGGATTAAAGGTTAGCATGAGAGTAAACGGTTAAGGTTAAGGTTAAGGGTTAGAGTTAGGGTTTAGGTTCAGGGTTAAGCGTTAGGGTTAGTTTTAGGGTTAGAGTTATGTGTTAGGGTTTGTGTTAGAGGTAGGGTTAGGTTTACTGTTCACGGTTAGGGTTACCTCTAGGGGTTAGCATTAGTGTTAGGGATTAGGTTTAGGGTAAGTGTTTAGAGTTAGTGTTGGGCTTTAGGCTCGGGGCTTAGGTTCAGGGTCAGGGGTTAGGGTTGGTGGTAGGGCTTAGCTTTAGTGGTCAGTTTAAGGGCACAGGACCTGGTTAATCTACGGTGAGAGGGGTGTGGTCGGAGTCACCACGAAAGCACAACATCATTCCCTGGGCCTTGGTAGAGGACCTACATGCAGGACTCAGGCGGAGCCTCATCTCACACATGGCATGGCTGTATTGTAGGCTTGCTTTACTCTGGAAATGGAATTAGTGTGAGAATTAGGGATAGGTTTGGGGTCAGGGGTTTCGAGTTAGGGATTAGGTTTCGAGTCAGGGTCAGGTGCTAGGGATTAGTGGTTAGGGTTAGAGTTAGTGTTAGTGGTTAGGTGTTAAGTCTGGGTTCAGGGGCCAGGATTAGGTTTAGGGTTGGGGTTAGCGTTAGGGTTAGGTGTTAGGGTTAAAGTTTAGGCTTAGAGTCAGGGTTAAGTGTTAGGGTGAGGCTTAACATTTAGGGTTAAGGTTAGGGGGTTAGGGATAGGGTTAGGGTTAAGGGTTAGTTTTATAGTTCAGGTTTAAGTTTAGGATCAGGGGTTAGGGTTAGTGTTAACTGTAGGTCAGTGTTGGGGTTAGATCTCTAGGCATTAAGGTATAGGTTAGGGGTAGAGTTAAGTAGGGTTATGTTTAATGGTTAGGATTGGGATTAGCGTGAAGGGTTAGGGTTAAGGTTTAGGGGTTATGACTAAGTATCAATGGTTAGGGTTACTTTTAGGTGTAGGGTTAGGGTAAGTGTTTAGGGTTAGTGTTAGTGTTGTTGGTAGGATTAAGGTTAGGGTTGGCGTTTCAGAATTAGGGATTAGGTGTTACGGTTATGGCTAGGAGTTAGGGTTAGAATTACGCTATAGGGCTTGTTCTCAGGGTGTCATGCATTATCGTTAATATAAGGGGTTAAAGTTAGGGTTACGGTGAGGTTTACGTGTTAAGGTGGACAGTAGGATCAGGGTCAGGTGTTATGTTTCGGGTTCGGGTTATGGGTGAGGGGTAGGGTTTGTGCTTAGGGCACAGGCCCTGTATGCACCAGGAGGCGAAGTTAGGGGTCTGTGATGGTCGCTGGGAACCCACTCTATCGTACGCAGTGTATGGGCCTCTGGGTTTCATGCAGGACACTGTGGCAGAGCGGGCTTTCATGCATGGCTTAGTAGGATTGTAGGCTTTCAAAACTCTGAGAAAGCAAGAAGTCTGAGAGTTAGATTTAGAGTTAGTATTATGGTACGGTTTAGGGATGAGGATTAGTGATAGGGTGAGGGCTTAGGGTTAGGGATTAGGGTTAGGGTTAGGGTTGTTGGTAGGGTGAAGGTTAGGGTTGGCATTTTAGAATTAAGGATGAAGTGTTACGGTTATGGCTAGGGGTTAGGATTAGTATTATGGGATAGGGCTCCTTCTCAGTGTGTTATGCATTAACGTTAAGATAAGGGGATAAGTTAGGGTTACGGGGAGGTTTATGTTTTAAGGTGAGCAATAGGATCAGGGTCAGGTGCTATGTTCAGGGTGAGGGTTATCTGTTAGGGGTAGTGTTTATATTTAGCGTACAGGCTCTGTCTGCACTGGGCGGGGGGCTGGGGTTACGGGGATGGGATTTCCCCGGGAACCCACTCTATCATACGCTAGGTATGGGCTCCTGGTTTCATGCAAGAGAGAGCTGCAGAGCCCCCTTTTACTCATGGCATGGGAGGATTTTAGGCTTTCTAAACTCTAAGAAAGCAAGAAGTCCGAGAATTAGATTTAGGGGTAGGATTATGATAATGTTTAGGGTTAGGGTTAGTGTTAAGGTGGGGTCTTAGGGTTAAGGGTTAGCGTTAGAGGTTAGTGTTAGGTTTAACAGTTACAGTTAGGTTTATGGTTAAGTTTGAGGGTTAGGGTTAAGGTTTGGGTTTAGCGTTTGACACAGGGTTAGGCTTCAGTGTTAGCTTTATGGTTAAAGATTAGGATTAGGGTTAGTGTGAGGGTTAATGGTAAGGGTCAAGATTAAGTGTTAGGGTTGGGGTTAGGGTTAGGTTTAGGGTTAGGGGTTAGGTTTAGGCTTAGGGTTAAGGGATAGGATTAGGGTTAAGTGTTGGGCTTATGGTTAGGGTTAAAGTTTAGTGTTAGGGTTAATGTTTAGTGTTATGGTCCAGTTTAAGTGTTAGGGTGAGGGTTAACAGTTAGGATTAGGCTTAGGGGTTAGGGATATAGTGAAGGATCAGTGTTAGGGTTAGGTTTAGGGTTCAGGGTTAGGGTTAGCTTTAGGGGTTATGGTTAGTGTTAGGTGTTAGGTTAGTGTCAGGGTTAGGTCTAGTCGTGAGGGTAAGGTTTAGGGTTAGCTTTAAGAGCTAGGGTTAGGTTTAATGGTTAGGATTAGGATTACGGTTAAGGGTTAGGGTAATGCGTAGGGATTAGGGTGACGGTGAAGGGTTAGGGCTTTTGTTAGGCATAGCGTTGGGGTTAGAAGTAAAGGTTCCTGTCAGTGTTAGGGTTGTAGGCAGCGTTACGGTTAGGCTTAGCGGTTGAGAATTAGGGTTAGGGATTAGGTGTTACAGTTATGACTAGGAGATAGGGTTAGAATTATTGGATAGGGGATGTTCTCAGGAAATGGGTTATGCATTAACGTTAGGATAAGAGGTTAAAGTTAGGCTCACGGTGAGGTTTACGTGTTAAGGGGAGAAATAGGAACAGGGTTAGGTGCTATGTTCAGTGTTAGGGTTATCTGTTAAAGGTATTGTTTATGCTTAGCGCACGGGCCCTGTCTACATTAAGCTGGGGCGAGGTTAGGGGGCTGGGATTGTCACTGGGAACCCACTGTATCAGACTCTGGGTATGGGCCCGTGGTTTTCATGCAGGACACAGTGGTAGAGCCTCCTTTCCCACATGGCATGGGAGGATTGCAGGCTTTCTAAACTCTAAGAAAGCAAGAAGTCTGAGAATTAGATTTAGGGTTAGGATTATGGTTAGGGTTCAGGATGAAGTGTAGTGTTATGGTGAGGGGATAGGGTTACAGATTAGGGTTACGGTTTAAAGTTACTGTTAGGTTTAACGGTTACAGTTCATTTTAGGGTTGAGGTTTGTGGATAGGGTTAATATGAGGGGTTAGGGTTTGGTACAGGGTTAGGGTTGTGTTAGGTTTAGGGTTGAAGATTAGGATTAGGGTTAGGATTAAAGGTTAGCATGAGAGTTAACGGTTAAGGTTAAGGTTAAGGGATAGGGTTAGGGTTTAGGTTCAGGGTTAAGGGTTAGGGTTAGTTTTAGGGTTAGAGTTATGTGTTAGGATTTGTGTTAGAGGTTAGGGTTAGGTTTACTGTTCACGGTTAGGGTTACGTTTAGGGTTTAGCATTAAGGATAGGGATTAGATTTAGGGTAAGTGTTTGCAGTTAGTGTTGGGCTTTAGGCTCGGGGCTTAGGTTCAGGGTCAGGGGTTAGGGTTGGTGGTAGGGCTTAGATTTAGCGGTCAGTTTAAGGACACTGGACCTGGTTAATCTACGGTGACAGGGGTGTGGTCTGAGTCACCACGAAAGCACAACATCATTCCCTGGGCCTTGGGACAAAACCTACATGCAGGACTCAGGCGGAGCCTCATCTCACACATGGCATGGCTGTATTTTAGGCTTGCTTCACTCTGGGAATGGAAGTAGTGTGAGAATTAGGGTTAGGTTTCGGTTTAGGGGTTTCGAGTTAGGGGTTAGGTTTCGAGTCAGGGTCAGGTGCTAGGGATTAGTGGTTAGGGTTAGAGTTAGTGTTAGGGGTAAGGTGTTAAGTCTGGGTTAGGGGGCCAGGGTTAGGTTTAGGGTTGTGGTTAGCGTTACGGTTAGGGGTTAGGGTTAAGGGATAGGGTTAGAGTCAGGGTTAATGTTAGGGTGAGGCTTAACAGTTAGGGTTAGGGTTAGGGGGTTAGGGATAGGGTTAGGGTTAAGGGTTAGGTTTATGGTTCAGCTTTAAGGTTAGGATTCGGGGTTAGGATTAGTGTTAACTGTAGGTCAGTGTTGGGGTTAGATATCTAGGCATTAGGGTAGAGGTTAGCGGTAGGGTTAAGTAGGGTTATGTTTAATGGTTAGGATTGGGATTAGCGTGAAGGGTTAGGGTTAAGGTTTAGGGGTTATGACTAAGGATCAATGGTTAGGGTTATTTTTAGGCGTAGGGTTAGGGTAAGCCTTTAGGGTTAGAGTTAGGGTTGTTGGTAGGGTGAAGGTAGGGTTGGCATTTTAGAATTAGGGATGAGGTGTTAGGGTTATGGCTGGGGATTAGATTTAGAATTATGGGATAGGGCTTCTTCTCAGGGTGTTATACATTAATGTTAAGATAAGGGAATAAGTTAGGGTTTCGGAGAGGTTTATGTTTTAAGGTGAGCAATAGGTTCAGGGTCAGGTTTTATATTGAGGGTGAGGGTTATCTGTTAGGGATAGTGTTTATACTTAGCGTACGGTCCCTGTCTGCACTGGGTGGGGGGCGGGGGTTAGAGGGATGGGATTGTCCCCGGGAATGCACTCTATCATACGCTGGGTGTGGGCTCCTGGGTTTCATGCAGGACACAGTGGAAGAGCCCCCTTTTACTCATGGCATGGGAGGATTGTAGGCTTTCTTAACTCTGAGAAAGCAAGAAGTCTGAGAATTAGATTTAGGGGTAGGATTATGGTAATGTTTAGAGAGGAAGATTAGTGTTAGGGTGGCCTCTGAGGGTTAGGGGTTAGCGTTAAAGGTTAGTGTTATTTTTAATAGTTACAGTTACGTTTACGGTTAAGTTTCAGGGTTAGGGTTAAGGTTTGGTTTTAGCGTTTGGCACAGGGTTAGGCTTCAGTGTTAGGTTTATGGTTAAAGATTAGGATTAGGGTTAGGGTTAAGGGTTAGTGTGAGGGTTAATGGTAAGGGTCAAGATTAAGTGTTACGGTTGGGGTTAGGGTTAGGAATAAGGCTTCGTGTAACGTTTAGGGTTAGAGTTAAGTGTTATGGTTATGGCTAGAGGTTAGGGTTAGGTTTAGGGTTCATGGTTAGGGTTACATTTAGGGGTTCGGGTTACGGGTTAAGTTTAGGGTGAGTGTTTAGTGTTACTGTTGGGCGTTAGGATAAGGGCCGAGGTTTAGGGTTAGGATTTAGGTTTAGTGTTAGGGCTTAGATTTAGTGGTTAGTTTAAGGGCACATGCTCTGTTTAATCTATGGTGGGAAGGGTGCAGACTGGGTCGCCTCAACACAACACCATCGTACCTGGGCCTCGGGCCCAGACCTACATGCAGGACTCAGGCAGAGCCTCTTCTCATTTGTGGCATGGCTCTATTGTAGGCTTGGTCAACTCTGAGAACGGAGGAAGTGTAAGAATTAGGGTTATGGTTAGGGTTATGTGTTTAGGGTTAGAGGTTAGGGTTTGAGTGAAGTTTAGCTGTTAGGAATTAGAAGTTAGGATTAGTGTGTCAGGGGTTAGGTGTTAGGTTTTTGTAAGGGGCTAGCGTTAGATTTAGGGTTAGGGTTAATGTTCGGGCGGGTTAGGGGTCAGCCTTAGGGTTAGGCTTACGAGATAGGATTAAGGTAAAGGGTGAAGGCTTAAGATTAGCAGTAAGGGTTAAGGTTAGGGTTAAGGGTTAGGGTTTCGGTCCAAGTTAAGGGTGAGAGTGAGGGTTAACAGTTGCGATTAGGGTAATGGTTTAGGGATAGTAATAGGTTTAAGGGATAGGGTTAGGGTTAGGTTTAGGGTTCGGGGTTAGGGTTAGCATTAGCGGTTAGGGGTTAGGGTTACAGTTAGGGTTAGGTCTAGGCATTATGGTAATGGTTCGTGTTAGGGTTAAGAATTAGGGTTAGGTTTAATTGTTAGGATTATGATCAGTGTAATGGTTAGGGTTAGGGTTAGCGGTTAGAGTTAGGGTTAGTGTTAGGGTTGTTTGTAGGGTGAAGGTAAAGTTTAACAGTTGAGAATTAAGGTTAGGGATTAGGTGTTACGGTTATGCTAGGAGTTAGGCTTAGAATTAAGGGATAGGGTTTGTTCTTAGGGTAAGTGTTATGCAATAACATTAGGATAGGGGGTAAAAGTTAGGGTTACAGTGAGGTTTACGTGTTAAGGTGAACAATAACATCAGGGTTAGGTGTTATGTTCAGGGTTAGGGTTATGGGTGAGGTGCAGGGTTTTTGCTTAGGGCATGGGCCCTGTCAGCACTAGCAGGGGGAGTTAGGGGGCCGTGATTGTCCCCAGGAACCCACTCTATTGTACACAGAGTATGGGCTCCTGGGTTTCATGCAGGACACTGTGGTAGAGCCAGCTTTCACGCATGGCTTTGGAGAATTGTAGGCTTTTAAAACTCTGAGATAGCAAGAAGTCTGAGAATTAGATTTAGGGTTAGGATTATGGTTAGAGTTAGGAATGAAGATTAGTCAGGGAGAGGGCTTAGGGTTAGGGCTTAAGCTTCGAGTGAGGATTAGGGGTTAGGGAGTAGGTGTTGGGTTTAGTGATAGGGTTAGGGTTTAGGGGTTAGGGTTGGGTTAGGGGCTAGGGTTAGATTTATGGTGGGGTTATGGTTAGCATTAGGGGTTAGGGTTAGGGTTAAGGGATAGGATAAGGGTTAAGCGTTAAGGCTTAGGGTTAGCGTTAAGTGTTAGGTTTAGTTTTAAGGGTTAGGGTTACAGTTCGAGTTAAGGGTTAGTGTGGGGTTAACAGTTAGGGCTAGGCTTATGGCTTAAGGATAGAGTTAGGTTTAAGGCTTAGGATTAGGGTTCAGTGTTAGGGTTAGCATTAGGGATTAGGGTTAGGGTTAGGGGTTACGTTTACTCTTAGGGTTAGGTCTAGGCGTTAGGGTACGTGTTAGTGTTAGGCTTAAGAGTTAGGGTTAGGTTTAATTGTTAGGATTAGGATCAAGGTTAAGGGTTAGGGTTAAGGTTAGGGGTTAGGGTTAAGTGTCAAGTGTTACGGTTATTTTTAGGTGTACGGTTAGGGTTAGCGGTTAGGGTTAGGGTTAGTGTTAGGGTTGTTTGTAGGGGTAAGGTAATGTTTAGCAGTTTTGAATTAGCCTTAGGGATTAGGTGTTATAATTGTGGCTAGGAGTTAGGGTTAGAATTAAGGGATAGGGGTTGTTCTTAGGGTAAGTCTTATGCATTAACGTTAGGATAACGGGTTCAAGTTAGAGTTATGGTGAGGTTGATGTGTTAAGGTGAGCAATAGTATCAGGGTGAGCTGTGATGTTCAGGGTTAGGGTTATGGGTGAGGGGTAGTGTTTATGCTTATATCACGAGCCCTCCCTGCTCTAGGAGGGGGCTTAGGGGGCTGGGATAGATGCCAGAAGCCATTCTATCATATGCTGGGTATGGGCCCCCTGGTTTCATGCCGGACACAGTGGCCGAGCCTCCTTCTACACATGGCATGGGAGGATTGTAGGCTTTGTAAACTCTGAGAAAGCAAGAAGTCTGAGAATTAAATTTAGGGCTAGGATTAGGGTTAGGGTTAGCAATATAGGTTACTGTTATGGTGAGGGCTTAGGGTTAGGGGTTTTGGTTAGGGTCAGGGTTAAAGGTTAGTGTTAGGTTTAACAGTTACAGTTAGGTTTAGGGTTAAGCTTTAAGGTTTACGGTTAGGGTTAAGATTAGGGGTTAGGTTTTGGTACAGGGTAAGGGTTAAGTGCTAGGTTTAGGCTTAAAGATTAGGATTAGGGTTAGGGTTAAGGTTTAGTGTGAGGGTTAACGGTTAGGGTTAAGGTTAAGTGTTAGGGTTATGGGTTAGGGTTAGGGTTAAGTGCTCATGTTAGGTTTAGGGTTAGAGTTAAGTGTTATGGTTAGGGTTAGGGGTTTGGGTTAGGTTTAGGGTTCATGGTTAAGGTTACATTTAGGGGTTAGGTTTAGGGTAAGCGTTTAGTGTTAGTGTTGGGCATTAGGGTCAGGGCTTAGGTTTAGGGTTAGGGGTTAGGGTCAGTGTTTGGGCTTTGATTTAGCGGTTAGTTTAAGGGTACAGGACCTGTGTAATCTATGGTGAGAAGGGTGCAGAATGTTTCCATGCGACACCACACCATCGGATCCTGGGCCTTTGGCCCAGACCTACTTGCAGGACTCATGCAGAAACTCTACTCACGCATTGCATGGTTGTATTTTAAGCTTGGTTAACTCTGAGAATGGAAGTAGTGTGAGAAATAGGGTTATGGTTAGGGTTAAGGGTTTGGTGTTAGGGGTTAGGGTTCAAGTGAGGTTTAGTGGTTAGGGACTAGGATTTAGGGTTAGTGTTAGGGTTAGGGGTTAGGGGTTAGGGGTTAGTTTTGCGTTAGGGGCTAGGGTTAGATTTATGGTTGGGGTTAGTGTTAGGGTTAGGATTAGGCATCAGGGTTAGTGTTAGGGTTAAAGGATAGGATTGGGGTTAAGTGTTAAGGCTTAGGGTTTGTGTTAAGTGTTAGGGTTGGGGTTTAGGCTTAGGGTTACGGTTCGAGTTAAGCTCTAGGGTGAGGGTTAAAGATTAGGCTTAGGATTATTGGTTAGGGATAGAGTTATGTTTAAGGGTTAGGGATAGGGTTAGGTTTAGGGTTCAGTGTTAGGGTTAGCATTAGGGGTTAGGGTTAGGGGTTAGGCGTAGTGATGTATTAAGGGCTATGGTTAGAATTAGGATTGGGGTTAGTGTTAGGTTTAGGGTTAGGGGTTAGGTTTAGGGTTAAGGGATAGGATTATGGTTAAGGGTTGGGCGTAGGTTTAGGGTTAAAATTTAGTGTTAGGGTTAAGATTTAGTGTTAGGGTCCGGTTTAAGGGTTAGGGTGAGGGTTAACGGTTAGGGTTAGGGTTAGGGGTTAGGGATATAGTTAGTATTAAGTGTTAGGGTTAGGTTTAGGGTTCAGGGTTAGGATTAGCTTTAGGGGTTATGATTAGGGTTAGGTGTTAGTTTAGTGTTAGTGTTAGGTCTAGGCGTCAGGGTAAGGTTTAGGGTTAGGGTTAAGAGCTAAGTTTGGGTTTAGTGGTTAGGATTAGGATTAGGGTTAGGAGTTAGGGTAAAGGGTCAAGGGTTAGCATTATTTTTAGCCATAGCTTTGGCGTTAGGAGTAAGGGTTAGGTTCAGTGTTAGGGTAACAGTAGGTTACCGTAACAGTAACTACGTAGGGTAACAGTTAGTGTTAGTGGTTTAGAATTAGGGTTAGGGATTAGTTGTTACAGTTATGACTAGGAGATAGGGTTAGAATTATGGGATAGGGGTTATTCTCAGGGTAAGTGTTATGCATTAACGTTAGGATAAGAGGTTAAAGTTCAGGTTACAGTGAGGTTTACATTCTAAGGTGAGCAATAGAATCAGGGTTAAACGTTATTTTCAGGGTTAGAGTTTTGGGTGAGGTGTAGAGTTTATGCTTAGGACACCGGCCTTGTCTGCATTAGGCGGGGGGCGGGAGTTAGGGGGCTGGGATTGTCACCAGGAACCCACTCTATCGTACTCTGGTTATGGGCCCCAGCGGTTCATTCAGGACACAGTGGAAGAGCCTCCTTTCACGCATGGAATGGGAGGATTGTAGGCTTTCTAAACTCTAAGAAAGCAAGAAGACTGAGAATTAGATTTAGGGTTAGGGTTAGGGTTCGGGTTAAGGATCAAGGTTAGTGTTAGGGTGAAGGCTTAGAGTTAGGGGTTACGGGTAGCGTTACAGGTTACTCTTAGTTTTAACCGTTACAGTTAGGTTCAGGGTTAAGGTTTACGGTTAGGTTTAAGGTTAGGGTTTAGGGTTTGGTACAGGATTAGGGTTAAATATTAGGTTTAGGGTTAAAGATTACGATTAAGGTTAGGTTTAAAGGTTAGTGTGAGGGTTAACAGTCAGGGTTAAAGTTAAGAGTTAGGGTTAGGGTTAGTGTTAGGATTAAGGGTTCATGTTAGGTTTAGGGTTAGAGTTAAGTGCTATGGTTAGCGCTCGAGGTTAGGGTTAGGTTTAGGGTTCACAGTTAGGGTTATGTTTAGGGGTTAGCATTAGGGTTAGGGATTAGCTTTAGGGTAAGAGTTTAGAGTTAGTGTTGGGCTTTAGGCTCAGGGCTTAGGTTTAGGGTCAGAGGTTAGGGTTGATGTTAGGGCTTAGATTTAGCGGTTAGTTTAAGGGCACAGGACCTGTTTATTCTACAGTGAGAGGGGTTAGGGTTAGGGTTAGGGTTGGCGTAAGGGTTACGGTTAGATTTAACCTTGGGGTTAGTGTTAGGGTTAGGGGTTAAAAACACCTACAGCCAGCCCTAACCCGATTTCTCACACTTCTTCCATTCTCAGAGTTAACCAAGCCTACAATACAGCCATGTCATGCGTGAGAAGAGGCTCCACCTGAGCCCTGTATGTAGGTCTTGGCCCAAGGCCCAGCGTATGGTGGTGTCATGTCGCAGCGACCCTGTGCACCACTCTCACCATAGATTAAACAGGTCCTGTGCCCTTAAACTAACCGCTAAATCTCAGCCCGAACACTAATCCTAACCCCTAACCCGAAAAGTTATCCTTAACCCTAACTGTTAACACTCAAACTAACCCTTAACTCTAACCCTAGTCATGATCTTTAACCCTAACCCTAACACTTAACCCTAACCCTGTACCAAACCATAACCCCTAAGCTTAACCCTAACCCTAAACCTAAACCCTAAGTCTAACTGTAACTGTTAAACCTAACAGTAACTTTTAACCCTATAACTAACCCTATCCCCTTACCCGAAGCCCTCACCCTAAGATTAAACTTCATCCCTAACCATAACGATAATCCTAACCCTAAATCTAATTCTCAGACTTCTTACTTTCTTAGAGATTGGAAAGCTTACAATCCTCCTTTACCATGCGTGAAATCAGGCTCTGCCAGAGTGTCCTACAAGAAACCCATGGGCCCATACCCTGCATACGATAGAGTGGGTTTCTGGTGACAATCGCATCCCCCTCAATCCCACTCCTAGGGCAGACAGGGCCCATACCCTAAGCAAAACCCTACCCCTCACTCATAATTCTAACCCTGATCCTATTGCTCACCTTAACACATAAACCTCACCGTAAACCTAACTATAACCACTTATTCTAACGTTAATGCATAACACTTATGCTAAGAACAACCCCTATCACTTAATACTAACCCAAACTCCTAGCCATAACAGTAACCCCTAATCCCTAACCCTAATTCTAACCACTAAACATTACCTTAACCCTACAAACAACCCTAATACTAACCCTAACCTTAAACGCTAACCCTAACCTTATCCCTAAACATAACCTTAAAAGTTTACCCTAAACCCTAACCCTATCCCCTAACCCTAAGCCTAACCCTTAATTCTGATCCTAATCCTAACAATTAAACCTAATCCTAACACTAACCCTTACCTTAATGCCTAGACCTAATCTTAGCAGTAAAACTACCTCTAACCCTAACCCTAGACCTTAATCCTAACACTATCCCTAACTTATAACCCTAACTGTTAACCCTCATCCTAACCCTTAACTCGGACCATAACCCTAACCCTTAACCCTAACCCATCCCTTAATGCTAACCCTAAGCCTTAACCCTTAACCCTAATCCTATCCCTTAACCCTAACCCTAACCCCTAACCCTAACCCTACCCCAACCCTAAATCTAACCCTAGTCCCTAACCCAACCCTAACCGTTAACCCCTAATGCTAACATTAACCCTAACCCCTAATCCCTAACCCCTAACCCTCACTCGAACACTAACCCCTAACCCCAAACACCTAACCCTAATCATAACCATAATTCTCACACTTCCTCCATTCTCAGAGTTAGCCAAGTCTACAATAAAACCATGCCATGCGTGAGAAGAGGCTCTGCCTGAGACCTACATGTAGGTCTGGGCCCAAGGCCTAGGGTACGATGGTGTGGTGTGGCGATGACCCATTCCGCACACTTCTCACCATAGATTACACAGGTCCTGTGCCCTTAAAATAACCTCTAAATCTAAGCCCTAACACTAACTCTAACACTAACCCCTAACCCTAAACTTAAGCCCTGACCCTAACGACCAACACTAACATTAAACCCTTACCCTATTCCTAACCCATAACCCTACTGCCTAAACGTAATCCTAACGATGAACCCTACCCCTAACCCTAACCCCAAACCCTAAGCCCTCACCCTAACACTAATCTTCATCCCTAAACCGTGCCGTAATCCGACCCGAAATCTAATTCTCAGAGTTTTGAAAGCCTACAATCCTACTAAGCCATGCTTGAAAGCCCGCTCTACCACAGTGTCCTGCATGAAACCCAGAGGCCCATACACTGCGTACTAAAGAATGGGTTCCCAGGGATCATCACAGATCCCTAACTTCGCCTCCTAGTGCATACAGGGCCCGTGCCCTAAGGATAAACCCTACCCTTCACCCATAACCCTAACCCAGAACATAACACCTAACCCTGATCCTACTGCTCACCTTAACAGGTAAAGCTCACCGTAACCCTAACTTTAAGCCCTTATCATAACGTTAATGCATGACACCCTGAGAAAAAGACCTATACCGTAATTCTAACCCTAACTCCTAGCCATAACCATAACACCTAATCCCTAATTGTGAAACGCCAACCCTAACCTTAACCCTCCGAACAACACTAACAATAACCCTAACCCCTTACGCTAACCCTACACATAAAAATAACCCTAACCGTTGATCCTTAGTCATAACCCCTAACCTTAACCCTAACTCTTCAGGCTAATCCCAATCCTAACCATTAAACATAACCCTAACTCTTAAACCTAACCCTAACCTTTACCCTAATGCCTAGAGATCTAAACCCAACACTGACCTACAGTTAACACTAACGCTAACCCCCTAATGCTAACCTTAAACCTGAACCATAGCCTTGACCCTTAACCCTAAACCTATCCCTAACCCCCTAACCCTAACTGTTAACCCTGACCCTAACCCTTAACCCTGACCCTAACCCTAAACCTGAACCCTAACCCTAAGCCTAACCCTTAACCCTAACCCTATCCCTTAACCCTAAACCCTAACCCTAACGCTAACTCCAAAGCTAAACCTTACCCTGGCCCCCTAACCAGACTTAACACATAACTCGTAACACTAACTCTAACCCTATTCACTAATCCCTACCACTTAACCCTGACTCGAAACCGAACCCCTAACTCGAAACCCCTAACCCCAACCCTAACCCTAATTCTCACACTACTTCCATTCCCAGAGTGAAGCAAGCCTACAATACAGCCATGCCATGTGTGAGATGAGGCTCCGCCTGAGTCCTGCATGTAGGTCTTGTCCCAGGGCCCAGGGAATGATGTTGTGCTTTCATGGTGACTCCGACCGCACCCCTCTCACCGTAGATTAACCAGGTCCTGTGCCCTTAAACTGACCGCTAAATCTAAGCCCTACCACCAACCCTAACCCCTGACCCTGAACCTAAGCTGCGAGCCTAAAGCCCAACACTAACTCTAAACCCTTACCCTAAACTTAATCCCTAACCCTAATGCTAACCCCTAAACGTAACCCTAACCGTGAACAGTAAACCTAACCCTAACCTCTAACACAAACCATAACATATAACTCTAACCCTAAAACTAAACCTAACCCTTAACCCTAAACCTAAACCCTAACCCTAACTCTTAACCTTAACCCTAACCGTTAACTCTCACACTAACCTTTAATCCTAACCCTAATCCTAATCTTCAACCCTAAACCTAACATTTAACCCTAACCCTGTACCTAACCCTAACCCTATACCAAACACTAACCCCTCATATTAACCCTAACTGTAAACCTCAACCCTAAACTGAACTGTAACCATTAAACCTAAGAGTAACCTTTAACCCTAACCCTAATCCCTAACCCTAAGCCCTCACCCTAGCACTAAACTTCATCCTTAACCCTAACCATAATCCTAACCCTAAATCTAATTCTCAGACTTCTTGCTTTCTTAGAGTTTAGGAAGCCTGCAATCCTCCCATGCCATGCGTGAAAGGAGGCTCTACCACTGTGTCCTGCATGAAACCCACGGGCCCATAACCAGAGTACGATACAGTGGGATCCTGGTGACAATCCCAGCCCCCTAACCTCCCCCCGCCCTTTCCTAAGGCAGACATAGCCCGTGCGCTAAGCATAAACAATACATGTAACAGATATCCCTCACCCTGAACATAACACCTAACCCTGTTCCTATTTCTCCCCTTAACACGTAAAACTGACCGTGAGCCTAACTTTAACCTCTTATCCTAACGTTAATGCATAACCCGTTCCCTGAGAACAACCCCTATCCCATAATTCTAACCCTATCTCCTAGTCAAAACTGTAACACCTAATCCCTAACCCTAATTCTAAACCACTAACCCTAACCGGAACCCTGCCTACAACCCTAACACTGACAGTAACCCTTACTTCTAATCCCAACGCTATGCCTAACAGAAACCCTTAACCCTTGACCCTAACCCCTAAGCCTTACCCTAACCCTTAAACCTAATCCTAATCTTAACCATTAAACCTAACCCTAGCTCTTAAAGCTAACCCTAAACCTTACCCTCACGACTAGACCCAACCCTGACAGTAACCTAACACCTAACCGTAACCCCTAAAGCTAACCCTAACCCTGAACCCTAAACCTAACCTTAACACTGAACCCTCACTATATCCCCAACCTCTAAGCCTAATCCTAACCGTTAACCCTCACCCTAACACTTACAGTGGACCATAACACTAAACATTAACCCTAATACTAAAATTTAACCCTAACCCTGAGCCCAACCCTTAACCCTAATCCTATCCTTTTACCCTAACCCTAACCCTAACACTAACCCCAATCCTAACTCTAACCATAACCTTTCATAAAACACTAACTCCTAACCCTAACACTTACCAAATACCCTAATCGCTAATCCCTAACACTAACGCTTAACCTTTACCGTAACCGTTAACACTCACCCTAACCCTTAACCCTGACCCTAACCTTAACCTTTAATCTAAGCGTAACCCTTAACCCTAACAGTAAGGAAAACCCTTATGCCAATCTTATCCCTTATCCCTAACCTTAACACTACAGCTAAACATAACCCTAACCTTTGATACTTAAACCTTTTCCCTAACACTTACTTTTACCCCAAACCCTAACCCTAATCCTAAGCATTAAACCTAACCCTATCTCTTAATCCTTACTCTAACGCCTAGATCTAACCCTAAATGTAACCTACCACCTAATCCTAACCTTAAGCCCTAATGCTAATTCTAACCCTGAACCCTAAACCTACCCGTAACCCTTAACACTAACCCTATCCATAAACCTTAACCCTGACCCTAACCATTACCCGCACCCAAACATTTAACCCTGACCCTAACCCTAATCCTTAATGATAACCCTAACACTAAACACTAACCCTAAGCCCAACACTTAACCCTAATCCTATCCCTTAACCCTAAGCCTAACCCTAACACCTAACCCTAAACCTAAGCCTAACCGCAACCTGAACCATTAATCTTGACCCTTACCATTAATCCTCACACTAACACTAATCCTAATCTTTAACCATAAAGCTAACACTGAAGCCTACCCCTGTGCCAAACGCTAAACCCAAACCTTAACCCTAACCCTGAAACTTAACCGTAAACCTAACTGTAACTGTTAAACCTAACACTAACTTTTAACCCCAACCCCTAACCTAAGACCCCACCCTGACACTAATCTTCATCCCTAAACATTACCATAATCCTACCCCTAAATCTAATTCTCAGACTTCTTGCTTTCTCAGAGTTTAGAAAGCCTACAATCCTCCCATGCCATGAGTAAAAGGGGGCTCTGCCACTGTGTCCTGCATGAAACCCAGGAGCCCATAACCAGCGTACGATAGAGTGGGTTCTCAGCGACAATCCCATCCCCCTAACCCCCGCCCCCCACCCAGTGCAGACAGAGCCCGTACGCTAAGTATAAACACTACCCCTAACAGATAACCCTCACCCTGAACATAATACCTAGCCCTGATCCTATTGCTCAGCTTAAAACATAAACCTCTCCGTAACCCTAACTTAGCCCCTTAACTTAATGTGAATGCATAACACCTTGAGAAGAAGCCCTATCCTATAATTCTAATCCTAAACCATAGTCATAACCGTAATACCTCATCCCTAATTCTAAAACGTCAACCCTAACCTTCACCCTACCAACAACCCTAAACCTAACCCTAACCCCTAACCCTAAGCCCTCTCCCTAACACTAATCTTCATCCCTAAACCATGCCGTAATCCTAACCCAAAATCTAATTCTCAGACTCCTTGCTTTCTCAGAGTTTTGAAAGCCTACAATCCTACTAAGCCATGCATGAAAGCCGGCTCTGCCACAGTGTCCTGCATGAAACCCAGAGGCCCATACACTGCGTACGATAGAGTGGGTTCCCAGCGACCATCACAGATCCCTAACTTCGCCTCCTAGTGCATACAGGGCCCGTGCCCTAAGGATAAACCCTACCCCTCACCCATAACCCTAACCCAGAACATAACACCTAACCCTGATCCTACTGCTCACCTTAACAGGTAAAGCTCACCGTAACCCTAACTTTAACCCCTTATCTTAAGGTAAATGCATGACATCCTAGAACAAGCCCTATACCGTAATTCTAACCCTAACTCCTAGCCATAACCATAACACCTAATCCCTAATTGTGAAACGCCAACCCTAACCTTAACGCTACGAACAACACTAACGCTAACCCTAACCGCTTATGCTAAACCTATGCCCAAAAATAACACTAACCGTTGATCCTTAGTCATAACCTCTAACCTTAACCCTAACCCTTAACCCTAATCCCAATCCTAACCATTAAACATAACCCTAACAATTAACCCTAACCCTAACCTTTACCCTAATGCCTAGAGATCTAACCCCAACACTGACCTACAGGTAACACTAACGCTAACCCCCTAATGCTAACCTTAAACCTGAACCATACACCTGACCCTTAACCCTAAACCTATCCCTAATCCCGTAACCCTAACCCTAACTCTTCACCCTCACCCTAACCCTTAACCCTGACCCTAACCCTAAACCTGAACCCGAAACCTAAGCCTAACCCTTAACCCTAACCCTATCCCTTAACCCTAAACCCTAACCCTAACGCTAACTCCAAACCTAAAACTTACCATGGCCCCCTAAAGCAGACTTCACACTTAACCCGTAACACTAACTCTAACCCTAACCACTAATCCCTACCACCTAACCCTGAGTCAAAACCTAACCCCTAACTTGCAACCCCTAACCCCAACCCTAACCCTAATTCTCACACTACTTCCATTCCCAGAGTGAAGCAAGCCTAAAATACAGCCATGCCATGTGTGAGATGAGGCTCCGCCTGAGTCCTGCATGTAGGTCTTGTCCCAGGGCCCAGGGAATGATGTTGTGCTTTGTGGTGACTCTGAACAGACCCCTCTCACCATAGATTAAACAGCTCCTGTGCCCTTAAACTGACCGCTAAATCTAAGCCCTACCACCATCTCTAACCCCTGACCCTGAACCTAAGCCCCGAGCCTAAAGACGAACACTAACTCTAAACCCTTACCCTAAACCTAATCCTTAACCCTAATGCTAACCCCTAAACGTAACCCTAACCCTGAACAGTAAACCAAACCCTAACCTCTAACACAAACCCTAACACATAACTCGAACCCTAAAACTAACCCTAACCCTTAACCCTAAACCTAAACCCTAACACTAACACTTAACCTTAACCCTAACCGTTAACTCTCACGCTAACCTTTAATCCTAACAATAATCCTAATCTTCAACCCTAATTCTAACACTTAACCCTAACCCTGTACCTAACCCTAACCCTATACCAAACCCTAACCCCTCATCTTAACCCTAACCGTAAACCTCAACCCTAAACCGAACTGTAACTGTTAAACCTAAGAGTAACCTTTAACCCTAACCCTAATCACTAACCCTAAGCCCTCACCCTAACACTAAACTTCATCCTTAACCCTAACCATAATCCTAACCCTAAATCTAATTCTCAGATTTCTTGCTTTCTTAGAGTTTAGAAAGCCTGCAACCCTCCCATGCCATGCGTGAAAGGAGGCTCTACCACGGTGTCCTGCATGAAACCCATGGGCCCATACCCAGAGGACGATACAGTGGGATCCTGGTGACAATCCCAGCCCCCGAACCTCCTCCCCCGCCTAATGCAGACAGGGCCCGTGCGCTAAGCATAAACAATACCTGTAACAGATATCCCTCACCCTGAACATAACACCCAACCCTGTTCCTATTTCTCCCCTTAACACGTAAAACTGACCGTGAGCCTAACTTTAACCTCTTATCCTAACGTTAGTGCATAACCCATTCCCTGAGAACAACCCCTATCCACTAATTCTCACCCTATCTCCTATTCATCACTGGAACACCTAATCCCTAACCCTAATTCTAAACCGCTAACCCTAACTGTAACCCTGCCTACAACCCTAACACTGACAGTAACCCTTACTTCTAACCCCAACGCTATGCCTAACAAAAACCCTTAACCCTTCACCCTAACCCCTAAGCCTTACCCTAACCTTTAACCTTAATCCTAATCCTAACCATTAAACCTAACCCTAGCTCTTAAAGCTAACCCTAAACCTTACCCTCACGACTAGACCTAACCCTGACACTAACCTAACACCTAACCCTAACCATAACCCCTAAAGCTAACCCTAACCCTGAACCCTAAACCTAACCTTAACACTGAACCCTCACTATATCCCCAACCTCTAAGCCTAATCCTAACCGTTAACCCTCACCCTAACACTTAAACTGGACCATAACACTAAACATTAACCCGAACACTAAACTTTAACCCTAAATCTGAGCCCAACCCTTAACCCTAATCCTATCCTTTTACCCTAAACCTAACCCCTAAACCTAACCCTAACACTAACCCCAATCCTAATTCTAACCATACCCCTTCATAAAACACTAACTCCTAACCCTAACACTTACCAAAAACCCTAATCGCTAATCCCTAACACTAACGCTTAACCTTTACCGTAACCGTTAACCCTCACCATAACCCTTAACACTAAACTTAACCTTTAATCTAAGCGTGACCCTTAACCATAAAAGTAAGGAAAACCCTTACGCCAATCTTATCCCTTATCCCTAACCCTACAAATAAACATAACCCTAACCTTTGATCCTTAAACCTAACCCCTAACACTTACTTTAACCCAAAACCCTAACCCTAATCCTAAGCATTAAACGTAACCCTATCTCTTAACCCTTACTCTAACGCCTAGATCTAAACCTAAATGTAACCTACCACCTAATCCTAACCTTAAGCCCTAATGCTAACTCTAACCCTGAACCCTAAACCTACCCGTAACCCTTAACACTAACCCTATCCGTAAACCTTAACCCTGACCCTAACCATTACCCGCACCCAAACATTTAACCCTGACCCTAACCCTAATCCTTAACGATAACCCTAACACTAAACCCTAACCCTAAGCCCAACACTTAACCCTAATCCTATCCCTTAACCCTAAGCCTAACCCTAACCCCTAACCCTAAACCGAAGCCTAACCCCAACCTGAACCATTAATCTTGACCCTTACCATTAACCCTCACACTAACACTAATCCTAATCTTTAACCATAAAGCTAACATTGAAGTCTTCCCCTGTGCCAAACGCTAAACCCAAACCTTAACCCTAACCCTGAAACTTAACCATAAACCTAAGTGTAACTGTTAAACCTAACACTAACCTTTAACCCCAACCCCTAACCCAAGACACCACCCTGACACTAATCTTCATCCCTAAACATTACCATAATCCTACCCCTAAATCTAATTCTCAGACTTCTTGCTTTCTCAGAGTTTAGAAAGCCTACAATCCTCCCATGCCATGAGTAAAAGGGGGCTCTGCCACTGTGTCCTGCATGAAACCCAGGAGCCCATACCCAGCGTATGATAGAGTGGGTTCCCGGGGACAATACCATCCCCCTAAACCCCGCCCACCTCCCAGTGCAGACAGGGCCCGTATGCTAAGTATAAACACTACCCCTAACAAATAACCCTCACCCTGAACATAACACCTAACCCTGATCCTATTGCTCACTTTAAAACATAAACCTCCCCGTAACCCTAACTTAGCCCCTTAACTTAACGTGAATGCAAAACACCTTGAGAAGAAGCACTATCCCATAATTCTAATCCTAAACCATAGTCATAACCGTAACACCTCATCCCTAATTCTAAAACGTCAACCCTAACCTTCACCCTACCAACAACCCTAAACCTAACCCTAACCCCTAACCCTAAGCCCTCTCCCTAACACTAATCTTCATCCCTAAACCGTGCCGTAATCCTAACCTGATATCTAATTCTCAGACTTCTTGCTTTCTCAGAGTTTTGAAAGCCTACAATCCTACTAAGCCATGCATGAAAGCCGGCTCTGCCACAGTGTCCTGCATGAAACCCAGAGGCCCATACACTGCGAACGATAGAGTGGGTTCCCAGCGACCATCACAGATCCCTAACTTCGCCTCCTAGTGCATACAGGGCCCGTGCTCTAAGGATAAGCCCTACCCCTCACCCATAACCCTAACCCAGAACATAACACCTAACCCTGATCCTACTGCTCACCTTAACAGGTAAAGCTCACCGTAACCCTAACTTTAACCCCTTATCTTAACATTAATGCATGACACCCTGAGAACAAGCCCTATACCGCAATTCTAACCCTAACTCCTAGCTATAAACATAACACCTAATCCCTAATTCTGAAACGCCAACCCTAACCTTAACCCGACCAACAACACTAACACTAACTCTAACCCCTTACCCTAACCCTACGCCTAAAAATAACCCTAACCGTTGATCCTTAGTCATAACCCATAACCTTAACCTTAACCCTTAAGCCTAATCCCAATCCTAACCTTTAAACATAACCCTAACTCTTAACCCTAACCCTAACCTTTACCCTAATGCCTAGAGATCTAAACCCAACACTGATCTACAGTTACACAAACCCTACCCTCTAATGCTAACCTTAAACCTGAACCATAAACCTAACCCTTAACCCTAACCCTATCCCTAACCCCCTTACCCTAACTCTCACTGTTAACCCTCACCCTAACCCTCAACCCTGACCCTAAACTTAAACCTTAATCCTAACCATGCGTGAGATGAGCCTCTGCCTTTGTACTGCGTGACAGTTGAAGCCCAACACCCAGGGTACGATGAAGTGGGGACCCAGCCTTGCTCCACACCCACAGTGCCCCGTACATTAGACAGGGCCCGTGCCCTAACACACACCGTTAAACGTAAGCCCTAACCCTATCTCTAAACCAAACCCTTAGTAAGCCCTGAATCTAACTCCTAACAGTAACCCTAATCCCTGACCCTTACTCTTGCCTCTCACCCTAAACCTAAACCCAACCACTAAACATAATCCTAATCTCTAACCCTAACAGTAATCCTAACCCTAATTCTAACCTAAAACCCTAACCCCTAAACCTAATCCTAGTCCCTAACACCTAACCTTACCCTAAACCCAATTCCAATTCTCAGACTTCTTCAATTCAAAAACTTAAAAAAGCCTACAATCCACCAATGCCGTGTCTGAGATGAGGGTCCGCCCCTATGTCCTGCATGACAGGCAGGCGCCAATGCCCAGGGTACTATGGAGTGGGGTCCGGAGGTCTGGAGGCTTGCTAAACTCCAGTTTGGAAGAATTGCTATAGTCATATATAGGGATGCTTACATTTACTGATAGAAAGCAACTATTGGTGTGTGATTTGTAGGCTTGCCTTACTCTAGTTTGGATGAAGAAGCTGAATATATATAGGAATATTAGCTTTGAGTTAGAGGAAGCATCTATGGGGGGTGCTTTTTTGGCTTGTTAAACTCTGGTTTGGAAGAAGTTCGAGAGTCTTATATAGGAACGATATCATTCATTCAGAGAAAGCAATTATAGGGAGTTGGTTTGTAGGCTTGCTAAGCTCTAGTTTGGAGGAAGGCGAGAGTCATATATAGGAACGCTTACATTCACATAAAGCGTCTACGGGGGGACGGTTTCTAGGCTTCCTAAACTCTAGCTTGGAAAAAGAGGACAGTTATGTATAGGAACTCTCGGCGGGGGATTTGTAGCATTGCTAAAATCTTAGATTGGAAAAGTTGCGAGAGTCATACATAGGAATGTTAACATTCACTCAATGAAAGCAACTATAAGGGGTGCTTTCCAGGCTGGCTACACTCTAATTTGGAAAAAGTGCGACAGTCATATATAGGAAGGCTTATATTCACTCAGACAAAGCAATTATGTGTAGGTGTATAGTAGGCATGCTAACTCTAGTTTGGAAAATTTCGAGAGCCATGTATAGGAAAGCTTACAGTAACTTAGAGAAAGCAACGAACGGGGGTGGAGTGTAGGCTTGCTAAACTCTAGTTTGGAGGAAGTGCCATAGTCCTATATAGGAACGCTTAAATTCGTTCAGAGAAAACAGCTGTCGGGGATTGGTTTGTAGACATAACTCAAGTTTGGAAGAAGTGCGAGAGACATATATAGGAATGTTTACATTGACTCAAAGAAAGCAACTATGGGGGAGTGTTATTTTGGCATGCCAGATGCTAGTTAGGAAGAAGTACAAGACTCATATATAGGAACGCTTACATTCACACAGCGAGAGCAACTACGGAGTAGTGTCAGGTAGACATGTTAAAGTCTAGCTTGGGAGAAGTTCCAGAGTCCTATATAGGAAAGGTAACAGCCACTTTGAAAAAGCAAGTCTTGGCGGGTGGTTTGTAGGCCTGCAAAACCCTGTTTTGGTTGAAGTGTGAGAGTCATATATGAGAACGCTTACATTCCCTCAGAGAAAGCAACGATGGGGTTGTTTGTAGGCTTACTAAACTGCAGTTTGGAAGAAGCACGAGAATCACATATAGGAACACATACATTTTGACGCACTGAAAGTAACTATGGGGTGGTGTTTTATAGGCATGCTAAACTCTAGTTTGGACGAAGTTTGAGAATCACATATAAGAAAGCTTACAGTCACTTAGAGAAAGCAAATCTCTGGGTGTGGAAAGTAGGCCTGCTAAACTCTATTTTGGTTTAAGAGTGAGAGTCATATATGGGAAGGCTTACATTCCCTCAGAGAAAGCAACGACGACGTGGTGGTTTGTAGGCATACTAAACTCTAGTTTGGAAGAAGTGGGAGAATGATATATGGGAACGCTTACATTCACGTAGAGAAAACAATTATGGGGTGGCGTTTTTGTAGCCATGCTAATCTCTAGTTTGGAAGAAGTTAAGGAGTAATATATAGGAAAGGTTACAGTCATAGAAACCAACTCTCGGGGGATGTTTTGTACACCTGCAAAACTCCAGTTTGGAAGAAGGGGGAGAGTCATATTGGGGACTGCGTGCATTCACTCAGAGAAATCAACGATGGGATTGTGATTTGTAGGCATAGTCAACTCTAGTTTGGAAGAAGTACGAGAATCGTATATAGGAACGCTTTCCTTCACGCAGAGAAAGCAACTATGGAGTGATGTTTGTATGCCTACTAAAATATAGTTTGGAGGAAGTTCGAGAGTCATATCTGGGAAGCTTACAGTGACTTAGAGAAAGCAACTCTCGGGGGGTGTTTCGTAGGCCTGCTAAACTCTATTTTCAATGAAGTGTTAGAATAATATATGGGAACTCAGTGAAAGCAACGTCGTGGTTGTGGTTCCTAGGCATACTAACCTGTAATTTGGAAGAAGCAAGAGAATCACATGTAGAGCCGCTTACATTCCGGCACCGAAAACAACTATGGGGTGGTGTTTTGTAGGCTTGCAAAACTCTAGTTTGGACGAAGTTTGAGAGTCATATATAGGAAAGTTTACAGTCACGTAGAGAAAACAACTCTCTGGGTGTGGAATGTAGGCCTGCTAAACTCTATTTTGGTTGAAGTGTGAGAGTCATATATGGGAACGCTTACATTCACTCAGAGAAAACAACGTTTGGGTGGTGGTTTGTAGGGCATACTAAACTGTAGTTTGGAAGAAGTACGAGAGTCCTATATAGGAACACTTACATTCACGCAGAGAAAGCACTTATGGCGTCAGGTTTTGTAGGCATGCTAAACTGCAGTTTGGAAGAAGTTGGAGAACCTTATACAGGAATGATTACCATCACCTAGGGAAAGCAACTCTCGGGAGATTGTTTGTACACATGCTAAACTCTAATTTGGATGAAGTGTGAGAGTCAAACATGGGACCGCTTACATTCCCTCAGAGAAACAACATTGGGCTGGGTTTTGTAGGCATACTAAATAGTTTGGAAGAAGTACGAGAATGATATTTGGGAACGTTTACATTCACCCAGAGAAAGCAACTACGGGGTGGTGTTTTGTAAGCATGCTATAGTTTGGAAGAAGTTCTAAACCTGAACAGTCACTTAGAGAAAGCAACACTTGGTGGGTGATTTTTAGGTCTGCTAAATTGTATTTTGAAAGAAGTACCAGAGTCATATATACTAATGCTTACATTCATGCAAAGAAAAAACTATGGGGTGATGTTTTGTGGGCATGTTAACCTGTAGTTTGGAAGAAGTTGGAGAGTCTTATTTAGGAAAGCTTACAGTCACCTAGAGAAAGCAACTCTCGGGAGATCCTTTCTTGGCCTGCTAAACTCTACTTTGCATCAATTGTGAGAGTCAAACATGGGAATGCTTTCATTCATTCAGAGAACGCAACGTTTGGGTGGTGGTTTGTAGGCATTCTAAACTGTATTTTGGAGGAAGTACGAGAGTCATATATATGAACGCTTACATTCAGGCAGAGAAAGCCACTCTGGGGTCGTATTTTGTTGGCATGCTAAACTGTGGTTTGGAAGAAGTTCGAGCGTCTTATATAGGAAAGATTACAGTGACACAGAGAAAACAACTCTCGGAAGTTTATTGGTAGGCCTGCTAAACTCTAATTTGGATGAAATGTGAGAACGCTTGCATTCATTCACTCAGAGAAAGAAACATTATCGTGATGGTTTGAAGGCATAATAACTGTCGTTGGGAAGAAGTAGGAGAGTCATATATATGAACGGTTACATTCACGCAGAGAAAGCAACTGTGGGGTGGCGCAGGTATGCATGTTAATCTGCAGTTTGGAGGAAGTGCGAGAGTCATATCTGGGGAAAATTACAGTCACTTAGAGAAAGGAACCATCTTGGGCTGGTTTGTAGATCTGCTAAATTCTATTTTGGAAACAGAGTGTGAGTCATATATGGGAACGCTTATGTTCACTCAGAGAAAGCAACCACGGTGTGGTGTTTTGTTGGCATGGTGTAGTTTGAAAGAAGTTGGAGATTCTTATATAGGAAAGTTTACAGTCACCTAGAGAAAGCAACTCACGGGGTGTGGTTTGTAGGCCTGCTAAACTCTAATTTAGATGAAGTGAGAGAGGCATATATATGAACGCTTATATTGATGCAGAGAAAGTAACTATGGGGTGGTGTTTTGTAGGCATGCTAAAATATAATTTGGAAGAAGTTCGAAAGCAGACAGTCACTTAGAGAAAGCAACTCTCGGTGGTTCATTTTTCGGTCTGCTAAATTGTATTTTGAAAGAAGTACCAGAGTCATATATACAAACGCTTACATTCATGCAGAGAAAGCAACTGTGGGGTGGTGTTTTCTAGGCATGCTAAACTCTAGTTTGGACGAAGTTTGAGAATCACATATAAGAAAGCTTAGAGTCACTTAGAGAAAGCAAATCTCTGGTGTGGAATGTAGGCGTGCTAAACTCTATTTTGGTTTCAGAGTGAGAGTCATATATGGGAAGGCTTACATTCACTCAGAGAAAGCTACGATGATGTGGTGGTTTGTAGGCATACTAAACTCTAGTTTGGAAGAAGTAGGAGAATGATATATGGGAACACTTACATTCATGCAGAGAAAGCAATTATGGGGTGGATTTTTTGTAGCCATGCTAATCTCTATTTTGCAAGAAGTTAAAGAGTAATATATAGGAAAACGTACCGTCATTTATAGAAACCAACTTTCGGGGGATGGTTTGTAGGCCTGCAAAACTCTACTTTGGAAGAAGGGGGAGAGTCATATTGGGGACTGCGTACATTCACTCAGAGAAATCAACGATGGGGTTGTGGTTTGTAGGCATACTAAACTAGTTTGGAAGAAGTACGAGAATCATATATAGGAACGCTTACATTCATGCAGAGAAAGCAACTATGGAGTGATGTTTGTATGCCTACTAAACTATAGTTTGGGGGATGTTCGAGAGTCATATCTGGGAAGTTTACAGTCATTTAGAGAAAGCAACTCTTGGGGGGGTGGTTCGTAGGCCTGCTAAACTCTATTTTCAATGAAGTGTTAGAATCATATACAGGAACGCTTACATTCACTCAGAGAAAGCAACGTTGGGGTGGCCGTTTTTGAGCATACTGAACTCTACTTTGGAAGAGGTACGAGAGACATATACAGGAACACTTACATTAACACAGAGAAAGCAAATACCGGGTGCTGTAGTGCAGGCATGCTAAAATATAGATTGGAAGAAGTTCGAAAGCTGACAGTCATTTACAGAAAGCAACTCTTGGCGGGTGATTTTTAGGTCTGCTAAATTGTATTTTGAAAGACGTACCAGAGTCATATAGACAAACGCTTACATTCATGCAGAGAAAGAAACTATGGGGTGATGTGTTGTTGGCATGCTAAACTGCAGTTTGGAAGGAGTTCGAGAGTGTTATATAGGATAACTTAGAGTCACCTAGAGAAAGCAACACTCGGGACAGCTTTGCAAGCCTGTAAACACTAATTAGCAGCAATTGTGAGAGTCAAACATGGGAACGCTTACATTCACTCAGAGAACACAACGTTTGGGTGGTGATTTGTAGGCATCATAACTGTAGTTTGGAAGAAGTAGGAGAGTCATATATATGAACGGTTACATTCACGCAGAGAAAGCAATTGTGGGGTGGTGTATGTAATCATCATAATCTGTAGTTTGGAGGAAGTTCAAGAGTCATATCTGGGGAAAATTAGAGTCACTTAGAGAAAGGAACAATCGGGGGCTGGTGTGTAGGTCTGTTAAATTCTATTTTGGAAAAAGAGTGAGAGTCATATATGGGAACGCTTATGTTCACCCAGAGAAATCAACGATGGGGCGCTGTATTGTTGGCATGCCAAACTGTAGTTTGGAAGAAGTTCGAGAGTCTTATATAGGAAAGTTTACAGTCACCTAGAGAAAGCAACTCACAGGAAGTGGTTTGTAGGCCGCTAAACTCTAATTTGGATGAAGTGAAAGAGGCATACATGGATACGCTTCATTCACTCAGAGAAAGGTAAATTGTGGTGCCGGTTTTTAGGTATACTAAACTCCAGTTTGGAAGAAGTAGGAGAGACATATATATGAACGCTTATATGGACGCAGAGAAAGCAACTATGGGGTGGTGTTTTGTTGGCATGCTAAAATATAATTTGGAAGAAGTTCGAAAGCAGACAGTCAGAGAAAGCAACTCTTGGCGGTAGATTTTTAGGTCTGCTAAATTGTATTTTGAAAGAAGTACCAGTGTCATATATACAAACGCTTACATTCATGCAGAGAAAGCAACTGTGGGGTGGTGTTTTCTAGGCGTGCTAAACTCTAGTTTGGACGAAGTTTGAGAATCACATATAAGAAAGCTTAGAGTCTCTTAGGGAAAGCAAATTTCTGGTTGTGGAATGTAGGCGTGCTAAATTCTATTTTGGTTTAAGATTGAGAGTCATATATGGAAAGGGTTACATTCACTCAGAGAAAGCAACGATGATGTGGTGGTTTGTAGGCATACTAAACTCTAGTTTGGAAGAAGTAGGAAAATGATATTTGGGAATGCTTACATTCATGCAGAGAAAGCAATTATGGGGTGGGTTTTTGTACCCATGCTAATCTCTAATTTGGAAGAAGTTATATAGGAAAGCGTACACTCATTTATAGAAACCAACTTTCGGGGCATGGACGGTAGGCCTGCAAAACTCTACTTTGGAAGAAGTGAGAGAGTCATATTGGGGACCACGTACATTGACTCAGAGAAATCAAGGATGGGCTTGTGTTTTGTAGGCATACTAAACTCTAGTTTGGAGGAAGTATGAGAATCATATATAGGAACGCTTACATTCATGCAGAGAAAGCAACTATGGAGTGATGTTTTTATGCCTACTAAACTATAGTTTGGAGGAAGTTTAGAATCTTATATAGCAAAGCTTACAGTCACCTAGAGAGAGCAACTCTCGGGAGATGGTTTCTAAGCCTGCTAATTTGCACCAACTGTTAAAGTCAAATATCAGAAGGTTTACATCCACTCAGAACGCAAGGTTTGGGTTGTAGTTTGTGGCCATAATAACTGTAGTTCGGAAGAAGTAGGAAAGTCATATATATGAACGGTTACATTCACGCAGAGAAAGCAACTATGGAGTGATGTTTGTATGCCTACTAAACTATAGTTTGGAGGATGTAACTCTCGGGGGGTGGTTCGTAGGCCTGCTAAACTCTATTTTCAATGAAGTGTTAAAATCATATACAGGAACGCTTACATTCACTCAGAGAAAGCAACGTTGGGGTGGCCGTTTTTGAGCATACTAAACTCTACTTTGGAAGAGGTCCGAGAGACATAAATACGAACGCTTACATTAACACAGAGAAAGCAAATACAGGGTGCTGTAGTGCAGGCATGCTAAACTATAGATTGGAAGAAGTTCGAAAGCTGACAGTCACTTAGAGAAAGCAACTCTTGGCGGGTGATTTTTTCAGTCTGCTAAATTGTATTTTGAAAGACGTGTCAGAGTCTTATATACAAACGCTTACATTCATGCGTAGAAAGAAAATATGGGGTGATGTGTTGTGGGGATGCTAAACTGCAGTTTGGAAGGAGTTCGAGAGTGTTATTTGGATAGCTTACAGTCACCTAGAGAAAGCAACACTCAGGAGAGCTTTGCAAGCCTGCTAAACTCTAACTAGCAGCAATTGTGAGAGTCAAACATTGGAACGCTTACATTCACTCAGAGAACACAACGTTTGGGTGGTGGTTTGTAGGCATAATAACTGTAGTTCAGAAGAAGTAGGAGAGTCATATATATGAACGGTTACATTCACGCAGAGAAAGCAACTGTTGGGTGGCGTATGTATGCATGCTAATCTGTAGTTTGGAGGAAGTGCGAGAGTCATATCTGGGGAAAATTACAGTCACCTAGAGAAAGCAACTCTCGGGAGATTGTTTCTAAGCATGCTAAATTCTAATTTGCATCAATTGTGAGAGTCAAACATGGGAACGCTTACATTCACTCAGAGAACGCAACGTTTGGGTGGTGGTTTGTAAGCATTCTAAACTGTATTTTGGAGGAAGTAGGAGAGTCATATATACGAATGCTTACATTCACGCAGAGAAAGCAACTCTGGGGTCGTATTTTGTTGGCATGCTAAACTGTGGTTTGGAAGAAGTTCGAGAGCCTTACATAAGAAAGATTACAGTGACACAGAGAAAAACAACTCTCTGTAGTTTGTTGGTAGGTCTGCTAAACTGTAATTTGGATGAAGTGTGAGAATGCTTGCATTCACTCAGAGAAAGAACGTTGTCGTGATGGTTTGTAGGAATAAATGCTGTAGTTTAAAAGAAGGAGAGTCATATATGAACAGTTACATTCACGCAGAGAAAGCAACTGTGGGGTGGCCTATGTAATCATCATAATCTATACTTTGGAGAAAGTTCGAGAGTCATATGTGGGAAAAATTAGAGTCACGTAGAGAATTGGAACCATCGGGTGTTGTGTAGGTCTGCTAAATTCTATTTTGGAAGAAGAGTGAGAGTCATATATGGGAACGCTTATGTTCACTCAGAGAAATCAACGATGGGGCGCTGTATTGTTGGCATGCTAAACTGTAGTTTGGAAGAAGTTCGAGAGTCTTATATAGGAAAGTTTACAGTCACCTAGAGAATGCAACTCACAGGAGGTGGTTTGTGGGCCACTAAACTCTAATTTGGATGAAGTGAAAGAGGCATACATGGATACGCTTCATTCACTCAGAGAAAGGTAAATTGTGGTGCCGGTTTTTAGGTATACTAAACTCCAGTTTGGAAGAAGTACGAGAGTCATATATATGAACGCTTATATGGACGCAGAGAAAGCAACTATGGGGTGGTGTTTTGTAGGCATGCTAAAATATAATTTGTAAGAAGTTCGAAAGCTGACAGTGACTTAGAGTATGCAACTCTTGGCGGTTGATTTTGAGGTCTGCTAAATTGTATTTTGAAAGAAGTACCAGAGTCATATATAAAATCTCTTACATTGATGCTGAGAAAAACTATGTGGTGATGTTTTGTTGGCGTGCTGAAATGTAGTTTCGAAGAAGTTCGACAGTCTTTTATAGGAAACCTTACAGTCCCCTAGAGGAAGCAACTTTCGAGAGATAGTTTGTAAGCCTGCTAAACTCTACTTTGCATCATTTGGAACAGTCATACTTGGGAACGCTAACATTCTCTCAGAGAACTTAACTTTTGGGTGGTGGTTTGTAAGCATACTAAACGGTATTTTGGAAGTAGCAGAGTCATATATATGAGCGCTTACATTCACCCAGAGAGGGCCACTATGGGGTGGTGTTTTGTAGGCCTGCTAAAATATAATTTGGAAGAAGTTCGAAAGCTGACAGTGACTTAGAGAAGGCAACTCTCGGCGGTTGATTTAGAGGTCTGCTAAATTGTATTTTGAAAGAAGTACCAGAGTCATATATAAAATCGCTTATATTTATGCTGAGAAAGAAACTATGTGGTGATGTTTTGTTGGCGTGCTGAAATGTAGTTTCGAAGAAGTTCGACAGTCTTTTATAGGAAAGCTTACAGTCCCCCAGAGGAAGCAACTTTCGAGAGATAGTTTGTAAGCCTGCTAAACTCTACTTTGCATCATTTGGAACAGTCATACTTGGGAACGCTAACATTCTCTCAGAGAACGCAACGTTTGGTTGGTTGTTTGTAAGCATACTAAACTGTATTTTGGAAGAAGTAGCAGAGTCATATATACAAGTGCTTACATTCACGCAGAGAGGGCAACTATGGGGTGGTGTTTTGTAGGCATGCAAATCTCTAGTTGCGAAGAAGTTAAGAGTAATAGGAAAGCTTACAGTCTCATAGAGAAAGCAACCCTTGGGGGCTGGTTTGTAGTTCTGCTAAATTCTATTTTGGATGAAGTGTGAATCATAAACGGGAACGCTAACATTCACTCAGAGAAAGCAGGGTTGCGGTGGTGGTTTTTAGTCACACTAAACTGGAGTTTGGAGGAAGTACGAGAATAAAAGAATGCTTACATTCACTCAGAAAAAGCAAAGTTGGGGAGGTGGTTTGTAGGTGTACTATACTTTGGAAGAAGTACGAGCGTGATGCATAGGAACGCTTACATTCACGCAAACTATGGGGTGGCCTTTTGTTGGCATGCTAAACTATGTTCCAAAGTCATATATAGGAAAGCTTATAGTGAGAGAAAGCAACTCTCAGGCGGTGTTTTGTAGGTCCGGTAAATTGCATTTTGAAAGCAGTCCGAGATTCATATAAGGGAAAGCCTATATCCACTCAGAGAAAGCAATGTTGGGCTGGTGGTTTGTAGGCATACTAAACTGTATTTTGGAACTCGTATGTATGACTCTCACACTTGATCCAAATTAGAGTTCACCAGGCCTATAAACCACATCCTGAAAGTTGCTTTCTCTAGGTGAATGTAAGCTTTCCTATATAAAACTCTCGAACTTCTTCCAAACTACAGTTTAGCATGCCAACAATACACCACCGGATCGTTGCTTTCTCTGAGTGAACATAAGCATTCCCTCATATGAATCTCTTTTTCCAAAATAGAATTTAGCAGACCTACAAACCAGTCCCCGATGGTTGATTTAGCTATGTGACTGTAATTTTCCCTAGATATGACTCTCGAATTTCCTCCAAACTATAGATTAGCACGCGTACATACGGTACCCAACAGTTGCTTTCTCTGCGTGAATGTAACCGTTCATATATATGACTTTCCTACTTTTTCCGAACTACAGTTATTATGGCCACAAACCACAACCCAAACGTTGCGTTCTGAGTGGATGTAAACCTTCCCATGTTTGACTTTAACAATCGGTGCAAATTAGTTTAGCAGGCTTAGAAACCATCTCCCGAGAGTTGCTTTCTCTAGGTGACTGTAAGCTTTCCTATATAAGACTCTCGAACTTCTTAGAAGTTTTGTGGGCAGTTTAGCATGCCCACAAAACATCACCCCATAGTTTCTTTCTCTGCATGAATGTAACCGTTTGTAACTATGATTCTGGTACTTATTTCAAAACACAATTTAGCAGACCTAAAAATCACCCGCAGAGAGTTTCTTTCTCTAAGTGACAGCTTTCGAACTTCTTCCAAACTACAGTTTAGCATGCCTAAAAACACGAACCCATAGTGGCTTTCAGTGCCTGAATGTAAGCGGTTCTATATGTGATTCTTTTGCTTCTTCCAAATTACAGGTTAGTATACCTACAAACCACCACCCCAACGTTGCTTTCTCTGAGTGAATGTAAGCGTTCCTGTATATGATTCTAACACTTCATTGAAAATAGAGTTTAGCAGGCCTACGAACCACCCCCAGAGAGTTGCTTTCTCTAAATGACTGTAAGCTTCCCAGATATGACTCTCGAACATCCTCCAAACTATAGTTTAGTAGGCATACAAACATCACTCCATAGTTGCTTTCTCTGCATGAATGTAAGCGTTCCTATATATGATTCTCGTACTTCCTCCAAACTAGAGTTTAGTATGCCTACAAAACACAACCCCATCCTTGATTTCTCTGAGTCAATGTACGTGGTCCCCAATATGACTCTCCCCCTTCTTCCAAAGTAGAGTTTTGCAGGCCTACCATCCATCCCCCGTAAATTGGTTTCTATAAATGAGTGTACGCTTTCCTATATAACTTCTTCCAAACTAGAGATTAGCATGGGTGCAAAAAATCCACCGCATAATTGCTTTCTCTGCATGAATGTAAGCGTTCCCATATATCATTCTCCTACTTCTTCCAAACTAGAGTTTAGTATGCCTACAAACCACCACACCATCGTTGCTTTCTCTGAGTGAATGTAACCCTTTCCATATATGATGCTCAGTCTTAAACCACAATAGAGTTTAGCACGCCTACATTCCACAACCAGAGATTTGCTTTCTCTAAGTGACTCTAAGCTTTCTTATATGTGATTCTCAAACTTCGTCCAAACTAGATTTTAGCATGCCTACAATACACCACCCCACAGATGCTTTCTCTGCATGACTGTAAGCGTTCTTTATATGACACTGGTACTTCTTTCAAAATACAATATAGCAGACCTAAAAATCCACCGCCAAGAGTTGCTTTCTCTAAGTGACTGTCTGCTTTCGAACTTCTTCCAAACTATATTTTAGCATGCCTACAAAACACCACCCCATAGTTGCTTTCTCTGCGTCCATATAAGCGTTCATATATATGACTCTCGTACTTCTTCCAAACTGGAGTTTAGTATACCTAAAAACCGCCACTCCAACTTACCTTTCTCTGAGTGAATGAAGCATATCCATGTATGCCTCTTTCACTTCATCCAATTTAGAGTTTAGCGGCCTACAAACCACCTCCTGTGAGTTGCTTTCTCTAGGTGACTGTAAACTTTCCTATATAAGACTCTCGAACTTCTTCCAAACTACAGTTTGGCATGCCAACAATACAGCGCCCCATCATTGATTTCTCTGAGTGAACATAAGCGTTCCCATATATGACTCTCACTCTTTTTCCAAAATAGAATTTAGCAGACCTACACACCAGCCCAAGATGGTTCCTTTCTCTAAGTGACTCTAATTTTCCCCAGATATGACTCTCGAACTTCCTCCAAACTACAGATTATGATGATTACATACACCACCCCACAATTGCTTTCTCTGCGTGAATGTAACCGTTCATATATGACTCTCCTACTTCTTCGAACTACAGTTGTTATTCCTACAAACCACCACGACAAAGTTCTTTCTCTGAGTGAATGCAAGCGTTCTCACACTTCATCCAAATTACAGTTTAGCAGACCTACCAACAAACTACAGAGAGTTGTTTTCTCTGTGTCAGTGTAATCTTTCCTATATAAGGCTCTCGAACTTCTTCCAAACCACAGTTTAGCATGCCAACAAAATACGACCCCAGAGTTGCTTTCTCTGCGTGAATGTAAGCATTCGTATATATGACTCTCCTACTTCCTCCAAAATACAGTTTAGAATGCTTACAAACCACCACCCAAACGTTGCGTTCTCTGAGTGAATGTAAGCGTTCCCATGTTTGACTCTTACAATTGATGCAAATTAGAGTTTAGCATGCTTAGAAACAATCTGCCGAGAGTTACTTTCTCTAGGTGACTGTAAGCTTTCTTATATAAGACTCGCGAACTTCTTCCAAACTACAGTTTAGCATGCCAACGAAACACTGCCCCATCGTTGATTTCTCTGAGTGAACATAAGCGTTCCCACATATGACTTTCTCTCTTCTTCCAAAATAGAATTTAGCAGATCTACAAAACGGCCCCCGATGGTTGCTTTCTCTAAGTGACTGCAATTTTCCCCAGATAAGACTCCCGAACTTCCTCCAAAGTATACATTAACATGCGTACATACGCCACCCATCAGTTGCTTTCTCTGCGTGAATGTAACCGTTCATATATATGACTCTCCTACTTCTTCCAAACTACAGTTATGATGCCTACAAATCACCACCCAAACGTTGTGTTCTCTGAGTGAATGTAAGCGTTCCCATGTTTGACTCTCACAATTGCTGCTAATTAGTGTTTACAGGCTTGCAAAGCTGTCCCGAGTGTTGCTTTCTCTAGGTGACTGTAAGTTATCCTATATAACACTCTCGAACTCCTTCCAAACTGCAGTTTAGCATGCCAACAACACATCACCCCATAGTTTCTTTCTCTGCATGAATGTAAGCGTTTGTCTATATGACTCTGGTACGTCTTTCAAAATACAATTTAGCAGACCTAAAAATCACCCGCCAAGAGTTGCTTTCTGTAAATGACTGTCAGCTTTCGAACTTCTTCCAATCTATAGTTTAGCATGCCTGCACTACAGCACCCCATATTTGCTTTCTCTGTGTTAATGTAAGCGTTCCTATATATGTCTCTCGTACCTCTTCCAAAGTAGAGTTCAGTATGCTCAAAAACGGCCACCCCAACGTTGCTTTCTCTGAGTGAATGTAAGCGTTCCTGTATATGATTCTAACACTTCATTGAAAATAGAGTTTAGCAGGCCTACGAACCACCCCCCCAAGAGTTGCTTTCTCTAAATGACTGTAAACTTCCCAGATATGACTCTCGAACATCCCCCAAACTATAGTTTAGTAGGCATACAAACATCACTCCATAGTTGCTTTCTCTGCATGAATGTAAGCGTTCCTATATATGATTCTCGTACTTCTTCCAAACTAGAGTTTAGTATGCCTACAAACCACAACCCCATCGTTGATTTCTCTGAGTGAATGTACGCAGTCCCCAATATGACTCTCCCCCTTCTTCCAAAGTAGAGTGTTGCAGGCCTACAAACCATCCCCCGAAAGTTGGTTTCTATAAATGGCGGTACGTTTTCCTATATATTACTCTTTAACTTCTTGCAAAATAGAGATTAGCATGGCTACAAAAAATCCACCCCATAATTGCTTTCTCTGCATGAATGTAAGTGTTCCCATATATCATTCTCCTACTTCTTCCAAACTAGAGTTTAGTATGCCTACAAACCACCACATCATCGTAGCTTTCTCTGAGTGAATGTAAGCCTTCCCATATATGACTCTCACTCTGAAACCAAAATAGAGTTTAGCACGCCTACATTCCACACCAGAGATTTGCTTTCTCTAAGTGACTCTAAGCTTTCTTATATGTGATTCTCAAACTTCGTCCAAACTAGAGTTTAGCATGCCTAGAAAACACCACCCCACAGTTGCTTTCTCTGCATGAATGTAAGCCTTTGTATATATGACTCTGGTACTTCTTTCAAAATACAATTTAGCAGACCGAAAAATGAACCACCGAGAGTTGCTTTCTCTAAGTGACTGTCTGCTTTCGAACTTCTTCCAAATTATATTTTAGCATGCCTACAAAACACCACCCCATAGTTACTTTCTCTGCATCAATATAAGCGTTCATATATATGCCTCTCTCACTTCATCTAAATTAGAGTTTAGCAGGCCTACAAACCACACCCCGTGAGTTGCTTTCTCTAGGTGACTGTAAACTTTCCTATATAAGAATCTCCAACTTCTTTCAAACTACAGCATGCCAACAAAACACCACACCGTGGTTGCTTTCTCTGAGTGAACATAAGCGTTCCCATATATGACTCACACTCTGTTTCCAAAATAGAATTTAGCAGATCTACAAACCAGCCCAAAATGGTTCCTTTCTCTAAGTGACTGTAATTTTCCCCAGATATGACTCTCGCACTTCCTCCAAACTACAGATTAACATGCATACCTGCGCCACCCCACAGTTGCTTTCTCTGCGTGAATGTAACCGTTCATATATATGACTCTCCTACTTCTTCCCAACTACAGTTATTATGCCTTCAAACCATCACGATAATGTTTCTTTCTCTGAGTGAATGAATGCAAGCGTTCTCACATTTCATCCAAATTAGAGTTTAGCAGGCCTACCAATAAACTTCCAAGAGCTGTTTTCTCTGTGTCGCTGTAATCTTTCCTATATAAGACTCTCGAACTTCTTCCAAACTACAGTTTAGCATGCCAAAAAAATACGACCCCAGAGTTGCTGTCTATGCCTGAATGTAAGCGTTCAGATATATGACTCTCGTACTTCCTCCCAAATACAGTTTAGAATGCCTACAAACCACCACCCAAACGTTGTGTTCTCTGAATGAATGAAAGCATTCCCATGTTTGACTCTCACAATTGATCCAAAGTAGAGTTTAGCAGGCCAAGAAAGGATCTCCCGAGAGTTGCTTTCTCTAGGTGACTGTAAGCTTTCCTAAATAAGACTCTCCAACTTCTTCCAAACTACAGGTTAACATGCCCACAAAACATCACCCCATAGTTTTTTCTTTGCATGAATGTAAGCATTAGTATATATGACTCTGGTACTTCTTTCAAAATACAATTTAGCAGACCTAAAAATCACCCACCAAGAGTTGCTTTCTCTAAGTGACTGTTCAGGTTTAGAACTTCTTCCAAACTATAGCATGCTTACAAAACACCACCCCGTAGTTGCTTTCTCTGGGTGAATGTAAGCGTTCCCAAATATCATACTCGTACTTCTTCCAAACTAATTAGTATGCCTACAAAAACCAGCCCAATGTTGTTTCTCTGAGGGAATGTAAGCGGTCCCATGTTTGACTCTCACACTTCATCCAAATTAGAGTTTAGCATGTGTACAAACAATCTCCCGAGAGTTGCTTTCCCTAGGTGATGGTAATCATTCCTGCATAAGGTTCTCCAACTTCTTCCAAACTGCAGTTTAGCATGCCTACAAAACCTGACGCCATAAGTGCTTTCTCTGCGTGAATGTAAGTGTTCCTATATAGGACTCTCATACTTCTTCCAAACTACAGTTTAGTATGCCCTACAAACCACCACCCAAACGTTGTTTTCTCTGAGTGAATGTAAGCGTTCCCATATATGACTCTCACACTTCAACCAAAATAGAGTTTAGCAGGCCTACATTCCACACCCAGACATTTGCTTTCTCTAAGTGACTGTAAGCTTTCTTATATGTGATTCTCAAACTTCGTCCAAACTAGAGTTTAGCATGCCTATAAAACACCACCCCATAGTTACTTTCAGTGCGTCAAAATGTATGTGTTCCTATATGTGATTCTCGTGCTTCTTCCAAACTGCAGTTTAGTAAGCCTACAAACAACCCCATCGTTGCTTTCCCTGAGGGAATGTAAGCGTTCTCATATATGACTCTCACACTTCAACCAAAACAGGGTTTTGCAGGCCTACAAACCACCCGCCAAGACTTGCTTTTTCAAAGTGGCTGTTACCTTTCCTATATAGGACTCTGGAACTTCTCCCAAGCTAGACTTTAACATGTCTACCTGACACTACTCCGTAGTTGCTCTCGGTGTGTGAATGTAAGCGTTCCTATATATGAGTCTTGTACTTCTTCCTAACTAGCATCTGGCATGCCAAAATAACACTCCCCCATAGTTGCTTTCTTTGAGTCAATGTAAACATTCCTATATATGTCTCTCGCACTTCTTCCAAACTTGAGTTATGTCTACAAACCAATCCCCGACAGCTGTTTTCTCTGAACGAATTTAAGCGTTCCTATATAGGACTATGGCACTTCCTCCAAACTAGAGTTTAGCAAGCCTACACTCCACCCCCGTTCGTTGCTTTCTCTAAGTTACTGTAAGCTTTCCTATACATGGCTCTCGAAATTTTCCAAACTAGAGTTAGCATGCCTACTATACACCTACACATAATTGCTTTGTCTGAGTGAATATAAGCCTTCCTCTATATGACTGTCGCACTTTTTCCAAATTAGAGTGTAGCCAGCCTGGAAAGCACCCCTTATAGTTGCTTTCATTGAGTGAATGTTAACATTCCTATGTATGACTCTCGCAACTTTTCCAATCTAAGATTTTAGCAATGCTACAAATCCCCCGCCGAGAGTTCCTATACATAACTGTCCTCTTTTTCCAAGCTAGAGTTTAGGAAGCCTAGAAACCGTCCCCCCGTAGACGCTTTATGTGAATGTAAGCGTTCCTATATATGACTCTCGCCTTCCTCCAAACTAGAGCTTAGCAAGCCTACAAACCAACTCCCTATAATTGCTTTCTCTGAATGAATGATATCGTTCCTATATAAGACTCTCGAACTTCTTCCAAACCAGAGTTTAACAAGCCAAAAAAGCACCCCCCATAGATGCTTCCTCTAACTCAAAGCTAATATTCCTATATATGATTCAGCTTCTTCATCCAAACTAGAGTAAGGCAAGCCTACAAATCACACACCAATAGTTGCTTTCTATCAGTAAATGTAAGCATCCCTATATATGACTATAGCAATTCTTCCAAACTGGAGTTTAGCAAGCCTCCAGACCCCCGGACCCCACTCCATAGTACCCTGGGCATTGGCGCCTGCCTGTCATGCAGGACATAGGGGCGGACCCTCATCTCAGACACGGCATTGGTGGATTGTAGGCTTTTTTAAGTTTTTGAATTGAAGAAGTCTGAGAATTGGAATTGGGTTTAGGGTAAGGTTAGGTGTTAGGGACTAGGATTAGGTTTAGGGGTTAGGGTTTTAGGTTAGAATTAGGGTTAGGATTACTGTTAGGGTTAGAGATTAGGATTATGTTTAGTGGTTGGGTTTAGGTTTAGGGTGAGAGGCAAGAGTAAGGGTCAGGGATTAGGGTTACTGTTAGGAGTTAGATTCAGGGCTTACTAAGGGTTTGGTTTAGAGATAGGGTTAGGGCTTACGTTTAACGGTGTGTGTTAGGGCACGGGCCCTGTCTAATGTACGGGGCACTGTGGGTGTGGAGCAAGGCTGGGTCCCCACTTCATCGTACCCTGGGTGTTGGGCTTCAACTGTCATGCAGGACAAAGGCAGAGGCTCATCTCACGCATGGTTAGGATTAAGGTTTAAGGTTAGGGTCAGGGTTGAGGGTTAGGGTGAGGGTTAACAGTTAGAGTTAGGGTAAGGGGGTTAGGGATAGGGTTAGGGTTAAGGGTTAGGTTTATGGTTCAGGTTTAAGGTTAGCATTAGAGGGTAGGTTTAGTGTAACTGTAGGTCAGTGTTGGGGTTAAATCTCTAGGCATTAGGGTAAAGGTTAGTGTTATGGTTAAGAGTTAGGGTTAGGGTTAGTGTTGGTAGGGTTAAGGTTAGGGTTGGCGTTTCAGAATTAGGGATTAGGTGTTATGGTTATGGCTAGGAGTTAGGGTTAGAATTACGGTATAGGCTTGTTCTCAGGGTGTCATGCATTAACGTTAAGATAAGGGGTTGAACTTACGGTTACGGTGAGGTTTATGTGTTGACGTGAGCAGTAGGATCAGGGTTAGGTGTTATGTTCTGGGTTAGGGTTATGGGTGACGGGTAGGGTTTATGCTTAGGGCATGGGCCCTGTATGCACTAGGAGGCGAAGTTAGGAGTCTGTGATGGTCGCTGAGAACACACTCTATCCCACGCAGTGTATGGGCCTCTCGGTTTCATGCCGGACACTGTGGCAGAGCCGGCTTTCATGCATGGCTTAGTAGGATTGTAGGCTTTCAAAACTCTGAGAAAACAAGAAGTCTGAGAATTAGATTTAGGGTTAAAATTACGGCACGGTTTAGGGATGAAGATTAGTGATAGGGTGAGGGCTTAGGGTTAGGGGATAGGGTTAGGGTTAGGGTTGTGGTAGGGTGAAAGTTAGGGTTTTCATTTTAGAAATAGGGATGAGGTGTTATGGTTATGACTATGGTTTAGGATTAGAATTATGGGATAGGGCTTCTTCTCAGGGTGTTATGCATTAACGTTAATTTAAGGGGATAAGTTAGCATTACGGGGAGGTTTATGGTTTACGTTTAGGAATAGGATCATGGTTAGGTGTTATGTTCAGGGTGAGGGTTATCTGTTAGGGGCAGTGCTTATACTTAGCGTACAGGCCCTGTCTGCACTGGGCGGCGGGCGGGGGTTAGGGGGATAGGATTGTCCCCGGGAACACACTCTATTGAACGCTGGGTGTGGATTCCTGGGTTTCATGCAGGACACAGTGGCAGAGCACCCTTTAACTCATGGCATGGGAGGATTGTAGGCTTTCTAAACTCTGAGAAAGCAAGAAGTCTGAGAATTAGATTTAGGGGTAGGATTATGGTAATGTTTAGGGATGAAGATTAGTGTTAGGGTGGAGTCTTAGGGTTAGGTGTTAGGGTTAAATGTTAGTGTTAGGTTTAACAGTTACAGTTAGGTTTACGTTTAAGATTCAGGGTTAGGGTTAAGGTTTGGGTTTAGCGTTTGGCACAGGGTTAGGCTTCAGTATTAGCCTTATGGATAAGGATTAGGAGTAGGGTTAGGGTTAAGGGTTAGTGTCAGGGTTAATGGTAAGTTTCAAGATTGAGGGTTAGGGTTGCGGTTAGGGTTAGGTTTAGCGTTAGGGGTTAGGGTTAGGCTTAGGGTTAAAGGATAGTATTATGGTTAAGTGTTGGGCTTAGGGTTAGGGTTTAGTGTTAGCGTTATCATTAAGGATTAGGGTTAGGGTCAGGGTTAAATGCTTGGGTGCGGGTAATGGTTAGGGTCAGGGTTAAGGTTTACGGATAGCGTTAGTGTTAAGGGTTATGGGTAGGTTTAGGGTTCAGGGTTAGAGTTAGCATTAGGGCTTAAGGTTAGGATTAGGCAGGAGGTTAGATTTAGGGTTAGATCTAAGCGTTAGGGTAAGGGCTAGGGTTGGGGTTAAGAGATAGGGTTAGGTTTAATGCTTAGGATTAGGGTTAGGGTTTGGGGTTAAAGTAAGTGTTAGGGGTTAGGTTTAAGGATCAAAGGTTAGGGTTATTTTTAGCTGTAGTGTTAGGGTTAGGGAAAAGTGATCCCATTAGCATTAAGGGTCTTCCTTACTGTAGGGTTAAGGGTTAGGCTTAGAGTTAAAGGTTAAGGTTAGGGTCAGTGTTAAGAATTAGGGGGGGGGGTTAACGGTTAGGGTAAAGGTTAAGCGTTAGGGTTAGGGATTAGCGATTAGGGTTTTTGGTTAGTGTTAGGGTTAGAGGTTAGGAGTTCGTGTTTTATGAAGGGGTATGGTTAGAATTAGGATTGGGTTTAGAGTTAGGGTTAGGTATAGGGGTTAGGTTTAGGGGTTAGTTTTAGGGTAAAAGGATAGGATTAGGGTTATGGGTTGGGCTTAGGTTTAGGGTTAAAGTTTACTGCTAGGGTTAGGGATAGGGTTCAGGGTTAGCTTTAGGGGTTCTGGTTAGGGTTAGGTGTTAGGTTAGTGTCAGGCTTAGGTCTAGTCGTGAGGGTAAGGTTTAGGGTTAGCTTTAAGAGCTAGGGTTAGGTTTAATGGTTAGGATTAGGATTAGGGTTAAGGGTTAGCGTAAGGCTTAGGGGTTTGGGTGAAGGGTTAGGGTTTTTGTTAGGCATAGCGTTGGGGTTAGAAGTAAGGGTTACTGTCAGTGTTAGGGTTGTAGGTAGGGTTCCGGTTAGGGTTAGCCGTTTAGAATTAGGGTTAGGGATTAGGTGTTCCAGTGATGACTAGGAGATAGGGTTAGAATTATGGGATAGGGGTTGTTCTCAGGGAATGGGTTATGCATGAACGTTAGGATAAGAGGTTAAAGTTAGGCTCACGGTGAGGTTTACGTGTTAAGGGGAGAAATAGGAACAGGGTTGGGTGTTATGTTCAGGGTTAGGGTTATCTGTTAAAGGTATTTTTTATGCTTAGCGCACGGGCCCTGCCTGCATTAGGCCGGCGGGGGGAGTTTAGGGGGCTGGGATTGTACCCGGGAACCCACTCTATCATACTCTGGGTATGGGCCCGTGGGTTTCATGCAGGACACAGTGGTAGAGCCTCCTTTCATGCATGGCATGGGAGGATTGCAGGCTTTCTAAACTCTAAGAAAGCAAGAAGTCTGAGAATTAGATTTAGGGTTAGGATTATGGTTAGGGTGAAGGATGAAGTTTAGTGTTAGGGTGAGGGCTTAGGGTTAGGGATTAGGGTTAGGGTTAAAGGTTACTCTTAGGTTTAACGGTTACAGTTCGGTTTAGGGTTGAGGTTTACGGTTAGGGTTAAGATGAGGGGTAAGGGTTTGGTAGACGTTTAGGGTTAAGTGTTAGGTTTAGGTTTGAAGATTAGGATTACGGTTAGGATTAAAGGTTAGCATGAGAGTTAACGCTTAGGGTTAAGGTTAAGAGTTAGTGTTTTCGGTTCGGCTTAGGGTTAGATTTAGGGTTAGAGTTATGTGCTATGGTTTGTGTTAGGGGTTAGGGTTAGGTTTACTGTTCACGGTTAGGGTTGGGTTTAGGGGTTAGCATTAGGGTTAGGGATTATGTTTAGGGTAAGGGTCTAGAGTTAATGTTGGGTTTTAGGCTCGGGGCTTAGGTTCAGGGACAGGGGTTAGTGTTGGTGGTAGGGCTTAGCTTTAGCGGTCAGTTTAAGGGCACAGGACCTGGTTAATCTACGGTGAGAGGGGTGCGGTCGGAGTCACCACGAAAGCACAACATCATTCCCTGGGCCTTGGGAGAGGACCTACATGCAGACTCAGGCGGAGCCTCATCTCACACATGGCATGGATGTATTGTAGACTTGCTTGACTCTGGGAATGGAAGTAGTGTGAGAATTAGGGTTGGGGTTGGGGTTAGGGTTTTTCGTGTTAGGGGTTAGGTTTCGAGTCAGGGTTAGGTGCTAGGGATTAGTGGTTAGGGTTAGAGTTAGTGTTAGGGGTAAGGTGTTAAGTCTGGGTTAGGGGGCCAGGGTAAGGTTTAGGGTTGGAGTTAGCGTTAGGGTTAGGGGTTAGGGTTAAGGGATAGGGTTAGGATTCAGGGTGAGGGTTAGAGGGTTAACAGTTGGGGTTAGGCTTAGGGGTTAGGGATAGTGTTAGCGTTAAGGGTTAGGAGCTTGGTTCAGGTTTAAGGTTAGCATTAGGGGTTGGGGTTACTCTTAACTGTAGGTCAGTGTTGGGGTTAGATCTCTAGGCATTAGGGTAAAGGTTAGGGTTAGGGTTAAGAGTTAGGGTTCTGTTTAATGGTTACGATTGGGAATAGGGTTAAGGGTTAGGGTTAAGGTTAGGGGTTATGATGAAGGATCAACGGTTAGGGTTACTTTTAGGCGTAGGGTTAGGGTAAGGGGTTAGGGTTAGTGTTAGTGTTGTTGGTCGGGTTAAGGTTAGGGTTGGCGCTTCAGAATTAGGGATTAGGTGTTACGGTTATAGCTAGGAGGTAGGGTTATAATGACGGTATAGGGCTTGTTCTCAGGGTGTCATGCATTAACGTTAAGATATGGGGTTAAAGTTAGGGTTATGGTGAGGTTTACCTGTTAAGGTGAGCAGTAGGATCAGGGTTAGGTGTTATGTTGTGGGTTAGGCTTATGGGTGAGGGGTAGGGTTTATGCTTAGGGCACGGGCCCTGTATGCCCTAGGAGGCAAAGTTAGGTGTCTGTGATGGTCGCTGGGAACTCACTCCACCGCACGCAGTGTATGGGCCTCTGGGTTTCATGCAGGAAACTGTGGCAGAGCCTCCTTTCACACATGGCGTGGGAGGATTGCAGGCTTTCTAAACTCTAAGAAAGCAAGAAGTCTGAGAATTAGATTTAGGGTCAGGGTTATGGTTAGGGTTAAGGATGAAGTTTAGTGTTAGGGTGAGGGCTTAGGGTTAGGGATTACGGTTAGGGTTAAAGGTTACTCTTAGATTTATCGGTTACACTTTGGTTTAGGGTTGAGGTTTAAGGTTAGGGTTAAGATGAGGGGTTAGGGTTTGGTACAGGGTTAGGGTTAAGTGTTAGGTTTAGGGTTGAAGATTAGGATTAGGGTTAGGATTAAAGGTTAGCATGAGAGTTAACGCTTAGGGTTAAGGTTAAGAGTTAGAGTTTACGGTTAGGCTTAGGGTTAGATTTAGGGTTAGAGTTATGTGCTATGCTTTGTGTTAGAGGTTAGGGTTAGGTTTACTGTTCACGGTTAGGGTTACGTTTAGGGGTTAGCATTAGGATTAGGGTTAAGGGATAGGATTAGGGTTAAGTGTTGGGCTTAGGGTTAGGGTTTAGTGTTAGGGTTATCATTAAGGATTAGGGTTAGGGTCAGGGTTAAATGCTTGGGTGCGGGTAATGGTTAGGGTCAGGGTTAAGGTTCACGGATAGGGTTAGTGTTAAGGGTTACGGGTAGGTTTAGGGTTCAGGGTTAGCGTTAGCATTAGGGCTTAAGGTTAGGATTAGGCGGGAGGTCAGATTTAGGGTTAGAACTAGACGTTAGGGTAAGGGCTAGGGTTAGGGTTAAGGGATAGGGTTAGGTTTAATGCTTAGGATTAGTGTTAGGGTTTGGGGTTAAAGTAAGTGTTAGGGGTTAGGTTTAAGGATCAAAGGTTAGGGTTATTTTTAGCTGTAGTGTTAGGGTTAGGGAAAAGGGATCCCATTAGCATTAAGGGTCTTCCTTACTGTAGGGTTAAGGGTTAGGCTTAGAGTTAAAGGTTAAGGTTAGGGTCAGTGTTAAGAATTAGGGTGAGGGTTAACGGTTAGGGTAAAGGTTAAGCGTTAGGGTTAGGAATTAGCGATTAGGGTTTTTGGTTAGTGTTAGGGTTAGAGGTTAGGAGTTCGTGTTTTATGAAGGGGTATGGTTAGAATTAGGATTGGGGTTAGAGTTAGGGTTAGGTATAGGGGTTAGGTTTAGGGGTTAGTTTTAGGGTAAAAGGATAGGATTAGGGTTATGGGTTGGGCTTAGGTTTAGGGTTAAAGTTTACTGTTAGGGTTAGGGATAGGGTTCAGGGTTAGCTTTAGGGGTTCTGGTTAGGGTTAGGTGTTAGGTTAGTGTCAGGGTTAGGTCTAGTCGTGAGGGTAAGGTTTAGGGTTAGCTTTAAGAGCTAGGGTTAGGTTTAATGGTTAGGATTAGGATTAGGGTTAAGGGTTAGCGTAAGGCTTAGGGGTTTGTGTGAAGGGTTAGGGTTTTTGTTAGGCATAGTGTTGGGGTTAGAAGTAAGGGTTACTGTCAGTGTTAGGGTTGTAGGTAGGGTTCCGGTTAGGGTTAGCGGTTTAGAATTAGGGTTAGGGATTAGGTGTTCCAGTGATGACTAGGAGATAGGGTTAGAATTATGGGATAGGGGTTGTTCTCAGGGAATGGGTTATGCATTAACGTTAGGATAAGAGGTTAAAGTTAGGCTCACGGTGAGGTTTACGTGTTAAGGGGAGAAATAGGAAGAGGGTTGGGTGTTATGTTCAGGGTTAGGGTTATCTGTTAAAGGTATTTTTTATGCTTAGCACACGGGCCCTGTCTGCATTGGGCGGGCGGGGGGAGTTTAGGGGGCTGGGATTGTACCCGGGAACCCACTCTATCATACTCTGGGTATGGGCCCGTGGGTTTCATGCAGGACACAGTGGTAGAGCCTCCTTTCACGCATGGCATGGGAGAATTGCAGGCTTTCTAAACTCTAAGAAAGCAAGAAGTCTGAGAATTAGATTTAGGGTTAGGAATATGGTTAGGGTTAAGGATGAAGTCTAGTGTTAGGGTGAGGGCTTAAGGTTAGGGATTAAGGTTAGGGTTAAAGGTTACTCTTAGGTTTAACGGTTACAGTTCGGTTTAGGGTTGAGGTTTACGGTTAGGGTTAAGATGAGGGGTTAGGGTTTGGTAGACGTTTAGGGTTAAGTGTTAGGTTTAGGGTTGAAGATGAGGATTAGGGTTAGGATTAAAGTTTAGCGTGAGAGTTAACGCTTAGGGTTAAGGTTAAGTGTTAGGGTTTACGGTTAGGCTTAGGGTTAGATTTAGGGTTAGAGTTATGTGCTATGGTTTGTGTTAGGGGTTAGGGTTAGGTTTACTGTTCACGGTTAGGGTTGGGTTTAGGGGTTAGCATTAGGGTTAGGGATTAGGTTTAGGGTAAGGGTCTAGAGTTAATGTTGGGCTTTAGGCTCGGGACTTAGGTTCAGGGTCAGGGGTTAGCGTTGGTGGTAGGGCTTAGCTTTAGCGGTCAGTTTAAGGGCACAGGACCTGGTTAATCTACGGTGAGAGGGGTGCGGTCGGAGTCACCACGAAAGCACAACATCATTCCCTGGGCCTTGGGACAGGACCTCCATGCATGACTCAGGCGGAGCCTCATCTCACACATGGCATGGCTGTATTGTAGGCTTGCTTGACTCTGGGAATGGAAGTAGTGTGAGAATTAGGGTTGGGGTTGGGGTTAGGGTTTTTCGTGTTAGGGGTTAGGTTTCGAGTCAGGGTTAGGTGCTAGGGATTAGTGGTTAGGGTTAGAGTTAGTGTTAGGGGTAAGGTGTTAAGTCTGGGTTAGGGGGCCAGGGTAAGGTTTAGGGTTGGAGTTAGCGTTAGGGTTAGGGGTTAGGGTTAAGGGATAGGGTTAGGATTCAGGGTGAGGGTTAGAGGGTTAACAGTTGGGGTTAGGATTAGGGGTTAGGGATAGTGTTAGGGTTAAGGGTTAGGAGCTTGGTTCAGGTTTAAGGTTAGCATTAGGGGTTGGGGTTAGTGTTAACTGTAGGTCAGTGTTGGGGTTAGATCTCTAGGCATTAGGGTAAAGGTTAGGGTTAGGGTAAAGAGTTAGGGTTCTGTTTAATGGTTAGGATTGGGAATAGGTTAAGGGTTAGGGTTAAGGTTAGGGGTTATGACGAAGGATCAACGGTTTGGGTTACTTTTAGGGGTAGGGTTAGGGTAAGGGGTTAGGGTTAGTGTTAGTGTTGTTGGTCGGGTTAAGGTTAGGGTTGGCGTTTCAGAATTAGGGATTAGGTGTTACGGTTATAGCTAGGAGGTAGGGTTATAATGACGGTATAGGGCTTGTTCTCAGGGTGTAATGCATTAACGTTAAGATTTGGGGTTAAAGTTAGGGTTATGGTGAGGTTTACCTGTTAAGGTGAGCAGTAGGATCAGGGTTAGGTGTTATGTTGTGGGTTAGGCATATGGGTGAGGCGTAGGGTTTATGCTTAGGGCACGGGCCCTGTATGCCCTAGGAGGCAAAGTTAGGTGTCTGTGATGGTCGCTGGGAACCCACTCTACCGCAAGCAGTGTATGGGCCTCTGGGTTTCATGCAGGACACTGTGGCAGAGCCTCCTTTCACGCATGGCGTGGGAGGATTGCAGGCTTTCTAAACTCTAAGAAAGCAAGAAGTCTGAGAATTAGATTTAGGGTTAGGGTTATGGTTAGGGTTAAGGATGAAGTTTAGTGTTAGGGTGAGGGGTTAGGCTTAGAGATTACGGTTAGGGTTAAAGGTTACTCTTAGATTTAACAGTTACACTTTGGTTTAGGGTTGAAGTTTAAGGTTAGGGTTAAGATGAGGGGTTAGGGTTTGGTAGACGTTTAGGGTTAAGTGTTAGGTTTAGGGTTGAAGATTAGGTTTAGGGTTAGGATTAAAGGTTAGCGTGAGAGTTAACCCTTAGGGTTAAGGTTAAGAGTTAGGGTTTACGGTTAGGCTTTGGGTTAGATTTAGGGTTAGAGTTATGTGCTATGGTTTGTGTTAGGGGTTAGGGTTAGGTTTACTGTTCATGGTTAGGGTTGGGTTTAGGGGTTAGCATTAGGGTTAGGGATTAGGTTTAGGGTAAGGGTCTAGAGTTAATGTTGGGCTTTAGGCTCGGGGCTTAGGTTCAGGGTCAGGGGTTAGCGCTGGTGGTAGGGCTTAGCTTTAGCGGTCAGTTTAAGGGCACAGGACCTGGTTAATCTACGGTGAGAGGGGTGCGGTCGGAGTCACCACGAAAGCACAACATCATTCCCTGGGCCTTGGGACAGGACCTCCATGCATGACTCAGGCGGAGCCTCATCTCACACATGGCATGGCTGTATTGTAGGCTTGCTTCACTCTGGGAATGGAAGTAGTGTGAGAATTATGGTTGGGGTTCGGGTTAGGGTTTTTCATGTTAGGGGTTAGGTTTCGAGTCAGGGTTAGGTGCTAGGGATTAGTGGTTAGGGTTAGAGTTAGTGTTAGGGGTAAGGTGTTAAGTCTGGGTTAGGGGGCCAGGGTAAGGTTTAGGGTTGGAGTTAGCGTTAGGGTTAGGGGTTAGGGTTAAGGGATAGGGTTAGGATTCAGGGTGAGGGTTAGAGGGTTAACAGTTGGGGTTAGGCTTAGGGGTTAGGGATAGTGTTAGGGTTAAGGGTTTGGAGCTTGGTTCAGGTTTAAGGTTAGCATTAGGGGTTGGGGTTAGTGTTAACTGTAGGTCAGCGTTGGGGTTAGACCTCTAGGCATTAGGGTAAAGGTTAGGGTTAGGGTTAAGAGTTAGGGTTCTGTTTAATGGTTAGGATTGGGAATAGGTTAAGGGTTAGGGTTAAGGTTAGGGGTTATGATGAAGGATCAACGGTTAGGGTTACTTTTAGGCGTAGGGTTAGGGTAAGGGGTTAGGGTTAGTGTTAGTGTTGTTGGTCGGGTTAAGGTTAGGGTTGGCGCTTCAGAATTAGGGATTAGGTGTTACGGTTATAGCTAGGAGGTAGGGTTATAATGACGGTATAGGGCTTGTTCTCAGGGTGTCATGCATTAACGTTAAGATATGGGGTTAAAGTTAGGGTTATGGTGAGGTTTACCTGTTAAGGTGAGCAGTAGGATCAGGGTTAGGTGTTATGTTGTGGGTTAGGCATATGGGTGAGGGGCAGGGTTTATGCTTAGGGCACGGGCCCTGTGTGCCCTAGGAGGCAAAGTTAGGTGTCTGTGATGGTCGCTGTGAACCCACTCTACCGCACGCAGTGTATGGGCCTCTGGGTTTCATGCAGGACACTGTGGCAGAGCCTCCTTTCACGCATGGCGTGGGAGGATTGCAGGCTTTCTAAACTCTAAGAAAGCAAGAAGTCTGAGAATTAGATTTAGGGTTAGGGTTATGGTTAGTGTTAAGGATGAAGTTTAGTGTTAGGGTGAGGGCTTAGGTTTAGGGAGTACGGTTAGGGTTAAAGGTTACTCTTAGATTTAACGGTTACACTTTGGTTTAGGGTTGAGGTTTAAGGTTAGGGTTAAGATGAGGGGTTAGGGTTTGGTACAGGGTTATGGTTAAGTGTTAGGTTTAGGGTTGAAGATTAGATTTAGGGTTAGGATTAAAGGTTAGCGTGAGAGTTAACGCTTAGGGTTAAGGTTAAGTGTTAGGGTTTAGGGTTAGGGTTAGGGTTAGGGTTAGTTTTAGGGTTAGAGGTATGTGCTATTTTTTGTGTTAGAGGTTAGGGTTAGGTTTACTGTTCACGGTTAGGGTTACGTTTAGGGGTTATCATTAGGGTTAGGGTTAGGGTTAGGGTTAAGGTATAGGAATTAGGGTTAAGTGTTGGGCTTAGGGTTAGGGTTTAGTGTTAGGGTTATCATTAAGGATTAGGGTTAGGGTCAGGGTTAAATGCTTGGGTGCGGGTAATGGTTAGGGTCAGGGTTAAGGTTTACGGATAGGGTTAGTGTTAAGCGTTACGTGTAGGTTAGGGTTCAGGGTTAGCGTTAGCATTAGGGCTTAAGGTTAGGATTAGGCGGGAGGTTAGATTTAGGGTTAGAACTAGGCGTTAGGGTAAGGGCTAGCGTTAGGGTTAAGAGACAGGGTTAGGTTTAATGCTTAGGATTAGGGTTAGGGTTTGGGGTTAAAGCAAGTGTTAGGGGTTAGGTTTAAGGATCAAAGATTAGGGTTATTTTTAGCTGTAGTGTTAGGGTTAGGGATAAGGGATCCCATTAGCATTAAGGGTCTTCCTTACTGTAGGGTTAAGGGTTAGGCTTAGAGTTAAAGGTGAAGGTTAGGGTCAGTGTTAAGAATTAGGGTGTGGGTTAACGGTTAGGTTAAAGGTTAAGCGTTAGGGTTAGAGATTAGCGATTAGGGTTTTTGGTTAGTGTTAGGGTTAGAGGTTAGGAGTTCGTGTTTTATGAAGGGGTATGATTAGAATTAGGATTGGGGTTAGAGTTAGGGTTAGGTATAGGGGTTAGGTTTAGGGGTTAGTTTTAGGGTAAAAGGATAGGATTAGGGTTATGGGTTGGGCTTAGGTTTAGGGTTAAAGTTTACTGCTAGGGTTAGGGATAGGGTTCAGGGTTAACTTTAGGGGTTCTGGTTAGCGTTAGGTGTTAGGTTAGTGTCAGGGTTAGGTCTAGTGGTGAGGGTAAGGTTTAGGGTTAGCTTTAAGAGCTAGGGTTAGGTTTAATGGTTAGGATTAGGATTAGGGTTAAGGGTTAGCGTAAGGCTTAGGGGTTTGGGTGAAGGGTTAGGGTTTTTGTTAGGCATAGCGTTGGGGTTAGAATTAAGGGTTACTGTCAGTGTTAGGGTTGTAGGTAGGGTTCTGGTTAGGGTTAGCGGTTTAGAATTAGGGTTAGGGATTAGGTGTTCCAGTGATGACTAGGAGATAGGGTTAGAATTATGGGATAGGGGTTGTTCTCAGGGAATGGGTTATGCATTAACGTTAGGATAAGAGGTTAAAGTTAGGCTCACGGTGAGGTTTACGTGTTAAGGGGAGAAATAGGAAGAGGGTTGGGTGTTATGTTCAGGGTTAGGGTTATCTGTTAAAGGTATTGTTTATGCTTAGCGCACGGGCCCTGTCGGCACTGGGTGGGCGGGGGAGTTTAGGGGGCTGGGATTGTACCTGGGAACCCACTCTATCATACTCTGGGTATGGGCCCGTGGGTTTCATGCAGGACACAGTGGTAGAGCCTCCTTTCACGCATGGCCTGGGAGGATGGCAGGCTTTCTAAACTCTAAGAAAGCAAGAAGTCTGAGAATTAGATTTAGGGTTAGGATTATGGTTAGGGTTAAGGATGAAATTTAGTGTTAGGGTGAGGGCTTAAGGTTAGGGATTAGGGTTACGGTTAAAGGTTACTCTTAGGTTTAACGGTTACAGTTCGGTTTAGGGTTGAGGTTTACAGTTAGCGTTAAGATTAGGGGTTAGGGTTTGGTAGACGTTTAGGGTTAAGTGTTAGGTTTAGGGTTGAAGATTAGGATTAGGGTTAGGATTAAAGGTTAGCGTGAGAGTTAACGCTTAGGGTTAAGGTTAACTGTTAGAGTTTACGGTTAGGCTTAGGGTTAGATTTAGGGTTAGAGTTATGTGTTCTGGTTTGTGTTAGGGGTTAGGGTTAGGTTTACTGTTCACGGTAAGCTTTGGGTTTAGGGGTTAGCATTAGGGTTAGGGATTAGGTTTAGGGTAAGGGTCTAGAGTTAATGTTGGGCTTTAGGCTCGGGGCTTAGGTTCAGGGTCAGGGGTTAGCGTTGGTGGTAGGGCTTAGCTTTAGCGGTCAGTTTACGGCCACAGGACCTGGTTAATCTACGGTGAGAGGGGTGCGGTCGGAGTCACCACGAAAGCACAACATCATTCCCTGGGCCTTGGGACAGGACCTCCATGCAGGACTCAGGCGGAGCCTCATCTCACACATGGCATGGCTGTATTGTAGACTTGCTTCACTCTGGGAATGGAAGTAGTGTGAGAATTAGGGTTGGGGTTGGTGTTAGGGTTTTTCGTGTTAGGGGTTAGGTTTCGAGTCAGGGTTAGGTGCTAGGGATTAGTGGTTAGGGTTAGAGTTAGTGTTAGGGGTAAGGTGTTAAGTCTGGGTTAGGGGGCCAGGGTAAGGTTTAGGGTTGGAGTTAGCGTTAGGGTTAGGGGTTAGGGTTAAGGGATAGGGTTAGGATTCAGGGTGAGGGTTAGAGGGTTAACAGTTGGGGTTAGGCTTAGGGATTAGGGATAGTGTCAGGGTTAAGGGTTAGGAGCTTGGTTCAGGTTTAAGGTTAGCATTAGGGGTTGGGGTTAGTGTTAACTGTAGGTCAGTGTTGGGGTTAGATCTCTAGGCATTAGGGTAAAGGTTAGGGTTAGGGTTAAGAGTTAGGGTTCTGTTTAATGGTTAGGATTGGGAATAGGGTTAAGGGTTAGGGTTAAGGTTAGGGGTTATGACAAAGGATCAACGGTTAGGGTTACTTTTAGGCGTAGGGTTAGGGTAAGGGGTTAGTGTTAGTGTTAGTTTTGTTGGTCGGGTTAAGGTTAGCGTTGGCGTTGCAGAATTAGGGATTAGGTGTTACGGTTATAGCTAGGAGTTAGGGTTATAATGACGGTATAGGGCTTGTTCTCAGGGTGTCATGCATTAACGTTAAGATATGGGGTTAAAGTTAGGGTTATGGTGAGGTTTACCTGTTAAGGTGAGCAGTAGGATCAGGGTTAGGTGTTATGTTGTGGGTTAGGCATATGGGTGAGGCGTAGGGTTTATGCTTAGCTCACGGGCCCTGTCTGCACTAGGCGGGCGGGGGAGTTTAGGGAGCTGGGATTGTGCCCGGGAACCCACTCTATCATACTCTGGGTATGGGCTCGTGGGTTTCATGGAGGACACAGTGGTAGAGCCTCCTTTCACGCATGGCGTAGGAGGATTGCAGGCTTTCTAAACTCTAAGAAAGCAAGAAGTCTGAGAATTAGATTTAGGGTTAGGATTATGGTTAGGGTTAAGGATGAAGTTTAGTGTTAGGGTGAGGGCTTAAGGTTAGGGATTAGGGTTAGGGTTAAAGGTTACTCTTAGGTTTAACGGTTACAGTTCGGTTTAGGGTTGAGGTTTACGGTTAGGGTTAAGATGAGGGGTTAGGGTTTGGTAGACGTTTAGGGTTAAGTGTTAGGTTTAGGGTTGAAGATTAGGATTAGGGTTAGGACTAAAGGTTAGCGTGAGAGTTAACGCTTAGGGTTAAGGTTAAGAGTTAGGGTTTACGGTTAGGCTTAGGGTTAGATTTAGGGTTAGAGTTATGTGCTATGGTTTGTGTTAGGGGTTAGGGTTAGGTTTACTGTTCACGGTTAGGGTTGGGTTTAGGGGTTAGCATTAGGGTTAGGGATTATGTTTAGGGTAAGGGTCTAGAGTTAATGTTGGGCTTTAGGCTCGGGGCTTAGGTTCAGGGTCAAGGGTTAGCGTTGGTGGTAGGGCTTAGCTTTAGCGGTCAGTTTAAGGGCACAGGACCTGGTTAATCTACGGTGAGAGGGGTGCGGTCGGAGTCACCACGAAAGCACAACATCATTCCCTGGGCCTTGGGACAGGACCTCCATGCAGGACTCAGGCGGAGCCTCATCTCACACATGGCATGGCTGTATTGTAGGCTTGCTTCACTCTGGGAATGGAAGTAGTGTGAGAATTAGGGTTGGGGTTGGTGTTAGGGTTTTTCGTGTTAGGGGTTAGGTTTCGAGTCAGGGTTAGGTGCTAGGGATTAGTGGTTAGGGTTAGAGTTAGTGTTTGGGGTAAGGTGTTAAGTCTGGGTTAGGGGACCAGGGTAAGGTTTAAGGTTGGAGTTAGCGTTAGGGTTAGGGGTAAGGGTTAAGGGATAGGGTTAGGATTCAGGGTGAGGGTTAGAGGGTTAACAGTTGGGGTTAGGCTTAGGGGTTAGGGATAGTGTTAGGGTTAAGGGTTAGGAGCTTGGTTCAGGTTTAAGGTTAGCATTAGGTGTTGGGGCTAGTGTTAACTGTAGGTCAGTGTTGGGGTTAGATCTCTAGGCATTAGGGTAAAGGTTAGGGTTAGGGTTAAGAGTTAGGGATCTGTTTAATGGTTAGGATTGGGAATAGGGTTAAGGGTTAGGGTTAAGGTTGGGGGTTATGACGAAGGATCAACGGTTAGGGTTACTTTTAGGTGTAGGGTTAGGGTAAGGGGTTAGGGTTAGTGTTAGTGTTGTTGGTCGGGTTAAGGTTAGGGTTGGCGTTTCAGAATTAGGGATTAGGTGTTACGGTTATAGCTAGGAGGTAGGGTTATAATGACGGTATAGGGCTTGTTCTCAGGGTGTCATGCATTAACGTTAAGATATGGGGTTAAAGTTAGGGTTATGGTGAGGTTTACCTGTTAAGGTGAGCAGTAGGATCAGGGTTAGGTGTTATGTTGTGGGTTAGGCATATGGGTGAGGCGTAGGGTTTATGCTTAGGGCACGGGCCCTGTATGCCCTAGGAGGCAAAGTTAGGTGTCTGTGATGGTCGCTGGGAACCCACTCTACCGCACGCAGTGTATGGGCCTCTGGGTTTCATGCAGGACACTGTGGCAGAGCCTCCTTTCACGCATGGCGTGGGAGGATTGCAGGCTTTCTAAACTCTAAGAAAGCAAGAAGTCTGAGAATTAGATATAGGGTTAGGGTTATGGTTAGTGTTAAGGATGAAGTTTAGTGTTAGGGTGAGGGCTTAGACTTAGGGATTACGGTTAGGGTTAAAGGTTACTCTTAGATTTAACGGTTACACTTTGGTTTAGGGTTGAGGTTTAAGGTTAGGGTTAAGATGAGGGGTTAGGGTTTGGTACAGGGTTAGGGTTAAGTGTTAGGTTTAGGGTTGAAGATTAGGATTAGGGTTAGGATTAAAGGTTAGCGTGAGAGTTAACGCTTAGGGTTAAGGTTAAGAGTTAGGGTTTAGGGTTAGGGTTAGGGTTAGGGTTAGTTTTTGGGTTAGAGGTATGTGCTATGGTTTGTGTTAGAGGTTAGGGTTAGGTTTACTGTTCACGGTTAGGGTTACGTTTAGGGGTTAGCATTAGGGTTAGGGTTAGGGTTAGGGTTAAGGGATAGGATTAGGGTTAAGTGTTGGGCTTAGGGTTAGGGTTTAGTGTTAGGGTTATCATTAAGGATTAGGGTTAGGGTCAGGGTTAAATGCTTGGGTGCGGGTAATGGTTAGGATCAGGGTTAAGGTTCACGGATAGGGTTAGTGTTAAGGGTTACGGGTAGGTTTAGGGTTCAGGGTTAGCGTTAGCATTAGGGCTTAAGGTTAGGATTAGGCGGGAGGTTAGATTTAGGGTTAGAACTAGGCGTTAGGGTAAGGGCTAGGGTTAGGGTTAAGAGATAGACTTAGGTTTAATGCTTAGGATTAGGGTTAGGGTTTGGGGTTAATGTAAGTGTTAGGGGTTAGGTTTAAGGATCAAAGGTTAGGGTTATTTTTAGCTGTAGTGTTAGGGTTAGGGAAAAGGGATCCCATTAGCTTTAAGGGTCTTCCTTACTGTAGGGTTAAGGGTTAGGCTTAGAGTTAAAGGTTAAGGTTAGGGTCAGTGTTAAGAATTAGGGTGAGGGTTAACGGTTAGGGTAAAGGTTAAGCATTAGGGTTAGGGATTAGCGATTAGGGTTTTTGGTTAGTGTTAGGGTTAGAATTTAGGAGTTCGTGTTTTATGAAGGGGTATGGTTAGAATTAGGATTGGGGTTAGAGTTAGGGTTAGGTATAGGGGTTAGGTTTAGGGGTTAGTTTTAGGGTAAAAGGATAGGATTAGGGTTATGGGTTGGGCTTAGGTTTAGGGTTAAAGTTTACTGCTAGGGTTAGGGATAGGGTTCAGGGTTAGCTTTAGGGGTTCTAGTTAGCGTTAGGTGTTAGGTTAGTGTCAGGGTTAGGTCTAGTGGTGAGGGTAAGGTTTAGGGTTAGCTTTAAGAGCTAGGGTTAGGTTTAATGGTTAGGATTAGGATTAGGGTTAAGGGTTAGCGTAAGGCTTAGGGGTTTGGGTGAAGGGTTAGGGTTATTGTTAGGCATAGCGTTGGGGTTAGAAGTAAGGGTTACAGTCAGTGTTAGGGTTGTAGGTAGGGTTCCGGTTAGGGTTAGCGGTTTAGAATTAGGGTTAGGGATTAGGTGTTCCAGTGATGACTAGGAGATAGGGTTAGAATTATGGGATAGGGGTTGTTCTCAGGGAATGGGTTATGCATTAACGTTAGGATAAGTGGTTAAAGTTAGGCTCACGGTGAGGTTTACATGTTAAGGGGAGAAATAGGAACAGGGTTGGGTGTTATGTTCAGGGTTAGGGTTATCTGTTAGAGGTATTGTTTATGCTTAGAGCACGGGCCCTGTCTGCATTGGGCGGGCGGGGTGAGTTTAGGGGGCTGGGATTGTACCCGGGAACCCACTCTATCATACTCTGGGTATGGGCCCGTGGGTTTCATGCAGGACACAGTGGTAGAGCCTCCTTTCACGCATGGCATGGGAGGATTGCAGGCTTTCTAAACTCTAGGAAAGCAAGAAGTCTGAGAATTAGATTTAGGGTTAGGATTATGGTTAGGGTTAAGGATGAAGTTTAGTGTTAGGGTGAGGGCTTAAGGTTAGGGATTAGGGTTAGGGTTAAAGGTTACTCTTAGGTTTAACGGTTACAGTTCGGTTTAGGGTTGAGGTTTACGGTTAGGGTTAAGATGAGGGGTTAGGGTTTGGTAGACTTTTAGGGTTAAGTGTTAGGTTTAGGGTTGAAGATTAGGATTAGGGTTAGGATTAAAGGTTAGCGTGAGAGTTAACGCTTAGGGTTAAGATTAAGAGTTAGGGTTTACGGTTAGGCTTAGGGTTAGATTTAGGGTTAGAGTTATGTGCTATGGTTTGTGTTAGGGGTTAGGGTTAGGTTTACTGTTCACGGTTAAGGTTGGGTTTAGGGGTTAGCATTAGGGTTAGGGATTAGGTTTAGGGTAAGGGTCTAGAGTTAATGTTGGGCTTTAGGCTCGGGGCTTAGGTTCAGGGTCAGGGGTTAGCGTAGGTGGTAGGGCTTAGCTTTAGCGGTCAGTTTACGGCCACAGGACCTGGTTAATCTACGGTGAGAGGGGTGCAGTCAGAGTCACCACGAAAGCCCAACATCATTCCCTGGGCCTTGGGACAGGACCTCCATGCAGGACTCAGGCGGAGCCTCATCTCACACATGGCATGGCTGTATTGTAGGCTTGCTTCACTCTGGGAATGGAAGTAGTGTGAGAATTAGGGTTGGGGTTGGGGTTAGGGTTTTTCGTGTTAGGGGTTAGGTTTCAAGTCAGGGTCAGGTGCTAGGGATTAGTGGTTAGGGTTAGAGTTAGTGTTAGGGGTAAGGTGTTAAGTCTGGGTTAGGGGGCCAGGGTAAGGTTTAGCGTTGGAGTTAGCGTTAGGTTTAGGGGTTAGGGTTAAGGGATAGGGTTAGGATTCAGGGTGAGGGTTAGAGGGTTAACAGTTGGGGTTAGGCTTAGGGGTTAGGGATAGTGTTAGGGTTAAGGGTTAGGAGCTTGGTTCAGGTTTAAGGTTAGCATTAGGGGTTGGGGTTAGTGTTAACTGTAGGTCAGTGTTGGGGTTAGATCTCTAGGCATTAGGGTAAAGGTTAGGGTTAGGGTTAAGAGTTAGGGTTCTGTTTAATGGTTAGGATTGGGAATAGGGTTAAGGGTTAGGGTTAAGGTTGGGGGTTATGACGAAGGATCAATGGTTAGGGTTACTTTTAGGCGTAGGGTTAGGGTAAGGGGTTAGGGTTAGTGTTAGTGTTGTTGGTCGGGTTAAGGTTAGGGTTGGCGTTTCAGAATTAGGGATTAGGTGTTACGGTTATAGCTAGGAGGTAGGGTTATAATGACGGTATAGGGCTTGTTCTCAGGGTGTCATGCATTAACGTTAAGATATGGGGTTAAAGTTAGGGTTATGGTGAGGTTTACCTGTTAAGGTGAGCAGTAGGATCAGGGTTAGGTGTTATGTTGTGGGTTAGGCATATGGGTGAGGGGCAGGGTTTATGCTTAGGGCACGGGCCCTGTGTGCCCTAGGAGGCAAAGTTAGGTGTCTGTGATGGTCGCTGGGAACCCACTGTACCGCACGCAGTGTATGGGCCTCTGGGTTTCATGCAGGACACTGTGGCAGAGCCTCCTTTCACGCATGGCGTGGGAGGATTGCAGGCTTTCTAAACTCTAAGAAAGCAAGAAGTCTGAGAATTAGATTTAGGGTTAGGGTTATGGTTAGTGTTAAGGATGAAGTTTAGTGTTAGGGTGAGGGCTTAGGTTTAGGGAGTACGGTTAGGGTTAAAGGTTACTCTTAGATTTAACGGTTACACTTTGGTTTAGGGTTGAGGTTTAAGGTTAGGGTTAAAATGAGGGGTTAGGGTTTGGTACAGGGTTATGGTTAAGTGTTAGGTTTAGGGTTGAAGATTAGGTTTAGGGTTAGGATTAAAGGTTAGCCTGAGAGTTAACGCTTAGGGTTAAGGATAAGTGTTAGGGTTTAGGGTTAGGGTTAGGGTTAGGGTTAGTTTTAGGGTTAGAGGTATGTGCTATGGTTTGTGTTAGAGGTTAGGGTTAGGTTTACTGTTCACGGTTAGGGTTACGTTTAGGGGTTATCATTAGGGTTAGGGTTAGGGTTAGGGTTAAGGTATAGGAATTAGGGTTAAGTGTTGGGCTTAGGGTTAGGGTTTAGTGTTAGGGTTATCATTAAGGATTAGGGTTAGGGTCAGGGTTAAATGCTTGGGTGCGGGTAATGGTTAGGGTCAGGGTTAAGGTTTACGGATAGGGTTAGTGTTAAGGGTTACGTGTAGGTTAGGGTTCAGGGTTAGCGTTAGCATTAGGGCTTAAGGTTAGGATTAGGCGGGAGGTTAGATTTAGGGTTAGAACTAGGCGTTAGGGTAAGGGCTAGGGTTAGGGTTAAGAGACAGGGTTAGGTTTAATGCTTAGGATTAGGGTTAGGGTTTGGGGTTAAAGCAAGTGTTAGGGGTTAGGTTTAAGGATCAAAGGTTAGGGTTATTTTTAGCTGTAGTGTTAGGGTTAGGGATAAGGGATCCCATTAGCATTAAGGGTCTTCCTTACTGTAGGGTTAAGGGTTAGGCTTAGAGTTAAAGGTGAAGGTTAGGGTCAGTGTTAAGAATTAGGGTGTGGGTTAACGGTTAGGTTAAAGGTTAAGCGTTAGGGTTAGAGATTAGCGATTAGGGTTTTTGGTTAGTGTTAGGGTTAGAGGTTAGGAGTTCGTGTTTTATGAAGGGGTATGATTAGAATTAGGATTGGGGTTAGAGTTAGGGTTAGGTATAGGGGTTAGGTTTAGGGGTTAGTTTTAGGGTAAAAGGATAGGATTAGGGTTATGGGTTGGGCTTAGGTTTAGGGTTAAAGTTTACTGCTAGGGTTAGGGATAGGGTTCAGGGTTAACTTTAGGGGTTCTGGTTAGCGTTAGGTGTTAGGTTAGTGTCAGGGTTAGGTCTAGTGGTGAGGGTAAGGTTTAGGGTTAGCTTTAAGAGCTAGGGTTAGGTTTAATGGTTAGGATTAGGATTAGGGTTAAGGGTTAGCGTAAGGCTTAGGGGTTTGGGTGAAGGGTTAGGGTTTTTGTTAGGCATAGCGTTGGGGTTAGAAATAAGGGTTACTGTCAGTGTTAGGGTTGTAGGTAGGGTTCTGGTTAGGGTTAGCGGTTTAGAATTAGGGTTAGGGATTAGGTGTTCCAGTGATGACTAGGAGATAGGGTTAGAATTATGGGATAGGGGTTGTTCTCAGGGAATGGGTTATGCATTAACGTTAGGATAAGAGGTTAAAGTTAGGCTCACGGTGAGGTTTACGTGTTAAGGGGAGAAATAGGAACAGGGTTGGGTGTTATGTTCAGGGTTAGGGTTATCTGTTAAAGGTATTGTTTATGCTTAGCGCACGGGCCCTGTCGGCACTGGGTGGGCGGGGGAGTTTAGGGGGCTGGGATTGTACCTGGGAACCCACTCTATCATACTCTGGGTATGGGCCCGTGGGTTTCATGCAGGACACAGTGGTAGAGCCTCCTTTCACGCATGGCATGGGAGGATTGCAGGCTTTCTAAACTCTAAGAAAGCAAGAAGTCTGAGAATTAGATTTAGGGTTAGGATTATGGTTAGGGTTAAGGATGAAATTTAGTGTTAGGGTGAGGGCTTAAGGTTAGGGATTAGGGTTACGGTTAAAGGTTACTCTTAGGTTTAACGGTTACAGTTCGGTTTAGGGTTGAGGTTTACAGTTAGCGTTAAGATGAGGGGTTAGGGTTTGGTAGACGTTTAGGGTTAAGTGTTAGGTTTAGGGTTGAAGATTAGGATTAGGGTTAGGATTAAAGGTTAGCGTGAGAGTTAACGCTTAGGGTTAAGGTTAAGTGTTAGAGTTTACGTTTAGGCTTAGGGTTAGATTTAGGGTTAGAGTTATGTGTTCTGGTTTGTGTTAGGGGTTAGGGTTAGGTTTACTGTTCACGGTAAGCTTTGGGTTTAGGGGTTAGCATTAGGGTTACGGATTAGGTTTAGGGTAAGGGTCTAGAGTTAATGTTGGGCTTTAGGCTCGGGGCTTAGGTTCAGGGTCAGGGGTTAGCGTTGGTGGTAGGGCTTAGCTTTAGCGGTCAGTTTAAGGGCACAGGACCTGGTTAATCTACAGTGAGAGGGGTGCGGTCGGAGTCACCACGAAAGCACAACATCATTCCCTGGGCCTTGGGACAGGACCTCCATGCAGGACTCAGGCGGAGCCTCATCTCACACATGGCATGGCTGTATTGTAGACTTGCTTCACTCTGGGAATGGAAGTAGTGTGAGAATTAGGGTTGGGGTTGGGGTTAGGGTTTTTCGTGTTAGGGGTTAGGTTTCGAGTCAGGGTTAGGTGCTAGGGATTAGTGGTTAGGGTTAGAGTTAGTGTTAGGGGTAAGGTGTTAAGTCTGGGTTAGGGGGCCAGGGTAAGGTTTAGGGTTGGAGTTAGCGTTAGGGTTAGGGGTTAGGGTTAAGGGATAGGGTTAGGATTCAGGGTGAGGGTTAGAGGGTTAACAGTTGGGGTTAGGCTTAGGGGTTAGGGATAGTGTTAGCGTTAAGGGTTAGGAGCTTGGTTCAGGTTTAAGGTTAGCATTAGGGGTTGGGGTTACTCTTAACTGTAGGTCAGTGTTGGGGTTAGATCTCTAGGCATTAGGGTAAAGGTTAGGGTTAGGGTTAAGAGTTAGGGTTCTGTTTAATGGTTACGATTGGGAATAGGGTTAAGGGTTAGGGTTAAGGTTAGGGGTTATGATGAAGGATCAACGGTTAGGGTTACTTTTAGGCGTAGGGTTAGGGTAAGGGGTTAGGGTTAGTGTTAGTGTTGTTGGTCGGGTTAAGGTTAGGGTTGGCGCTTCAGAATTAGGGATTAGGTGTTACGGTTATAGCTAGGAGGTAGGGTTATAATGACGGTATAGGGCTTGTTCTCAGGGTGTCATGCATTAACGTTAAGATATGGGGTTAAAGTTAGGGTTATGGTGAGGTTTACCTGTTAAGGTGAGCAGTAGGATCAGGGTTAGGTGTTATGTTGTGGGTTAGGCATATGGGTGAGGCGTAGGGTTTATGCTTAGCTCACGGGCCCTGTCTGCACTAGGCGGGCGGGGGAGTTTAGGGAGCTGGGATTGTGCCCGGGAACCCACTCTATCATACTCTGGGTATGGGCTCTTGGGTTTCATGGAGGACACAGTGGTAGAGCCTCCTTTCACGCATGGCGTAGGAGGATTGCAGGCTTTCTAAACTCTAAGAAAGCAAGAAGTCTGAGAATTAGATTTAGGGTTAGGATTATGGTTAGGGTTAAGGATGAAGTTTAGTGTTAGGGTGAGGGCTTAAGGTTAGGGATTAGGGTTAGGGTTAAAGGTTACTCTTAGGTTTAACGGTTACAGTTCGGTTTAGGGTTGAGGTTTACGGTTAGGGTTAAGATGAGGGGTTAGGGTTTGGTAGACGTTTAGGGTTAAGTGTTAGGTTTAGGGTTGAAGATTAGGATTAGGGTTAGGACTAAAGGTTAGCGTGAGAGTTAACGCTTAGGGTTAAGGTTAAGAGTTAGGGTTTACGGTTAGGCTTAGGGTTAGATTTAGGGTTAGAGTTATGTGCTATGGTTTGTGTTAGGGGTTAGGGTTAGGTTTACTGTTCACGGTTAGGGTTGGGTTTAGGGGTTAGCATTAGGGTTAGGGATTAGGTTTAGGGTAAGGGTCTAGAGTTAATGTTGGGCTTTAGGCTCGGGGCTTAGGTTCAGGGTCAAGGGTTAGCGTTGGTGGTAGGGCTTAGCTTTAGCGGTCAGTTTAAGGGCACAGGACCTGGTTAATCTACGGTGAGAGGGGTGCGGTCGGAGTCACCACGAAAGCACAACATCATTCCCTGTGCCTTGGGACAGGACCTCCATGCAGGACTCAGGCGGAGCCTCATCTGACACATTGCATGGCTGTATTGTAGGCTTGCTTGACTCTGGGAATGGAAGTAGTGTGAGAATTAGGGTTGGGGTTGGTGTTAGGGTTTTTCGTGTTAGGGGTTAGGTTTCGAGTCAGGGTTAGGTGCTAGGGATTAGTGGTTAGGGTTAGAGTTAGTGTTAGGGGTAAGGTGTTAAGTCTGGGTTAGGGGACCAGGGTAAGGTTTAAGGTTGGAGTTAGCGTTAGGGTTAGGGGTAAGGGTTAAGGGATAGGGTTAGGATTCAGGGTGAGGGTTAGAGGGTTAACAGTTGGGGTTAGGCTTAGGGGTTAGGGATAGTGTTAGGGTTAAGGGTTAGGAGCTTGGTTCAGGTTTAAGGTTAGCATTAGGGGTTGGGGCTAGTGTTAACTGTAGGTCAGTGTTGGGGTTAGATCTCTAGGCATTAGGGTAAAGGTTAGGGTTAGGGTTAAGAGTTAGGGATCTGTTTAATGGTTAGGATTGGGAATAGGGTTAAGGGTTAGGGTTAAGGTTAGGGGTTATGACGAAGGATCAACGGTTAGGGTTACTTTTAGGCGTAGGGTTAGGGTAAGGGGTTAGGGTTAGTGTTAGTGTTGTTGGTCGGGTTAAGGTTAGGGTTGGGGTTTCAGAATTAGTGATTAGGTGTTACGGTTATAGCTAGGAGTTAGGGTTATAATGACGGTATAGGGCTTGTTCTCAGAGTGTCATGCATTAACGTTAAGATATGGGGTTAAAGTTAGGGTTATGGTGAGGTTTACCTGTTAAGGTGAGCAGTAGGATCAGGGTTAGGTGTTATGTTGTGGGTTAGGCATATGGGTGAGGCGTAGGGTTTATGCTTAGGGCACGGGCCCTGTATGCCCTAGGAGGCAAAGTTAGGTGTCTGTGATGGTCGCTGGGAACCCACTCTAATTCTCTGAAACAGAGAAGGATTTTCAACATACTGGTTAATTGAAAAGCTCTGAGGCATACTTCTTGGAACAAGCCAGTTTCCTGTGCCCACGCATAGAGATGTATATAGAACCATGGTGGATTCCCAGCTCATGAAGCAAAGGATTCTTAAAGGAACGGGATTACCATGCGGATCCTGTTTAATTCTCTGAAACAGATCCGCAGTTTTCACCTGCCATACTAATACCCACTTCTCCTCTCTGGGGATAATAAAAACAAACCAGCGAACTGACACAGGGCCTGACCAACACATACACACCGACCCAACAGGAAAAAAAAAAAAACACCGTAGCCTCCAGCTACTAATTATAATGCTAACTTGCAAAATTTTCCTGCATTTTTACACAATGGAAAAATGATGGTGAGATGATACTTAGAAGAATGGATTCTTGTCAGTCTCCACTAACAAAAATAGGCAATACCAAGTCAGCTACGCCTCAGCATAGTTATGTTCGTGGCAGCCATCTTGGGTTTCAGGAGGCACAAACAAACGTTATCACAATTATGGTGAAACGCTGAACACCTGCAAATAATTTTCAACGTACTGGTTAATTGAAAAGCTCTGCGGAATACTTCTTGCAACAAGCCAGTTACCTGTTCCCACGCAAAGAGGAGTATATAGAACCATGGTGGATTTCAAGCTGATGAAGTAAAGGATTATTAAAAAAACGGGATGACCATGGGGATCATCGTTAATTCTCTGAAACAGAATCCGCCCTTTTCACCTGCCAAACACATGCCCACTTCTCCTCTCTGGGGATAATAAAAACTAACCAGCGAACTGACAGAGGGCCTGACCCCCCCATCCACATCGACCACACACACAAAAAAACCGTACCCTCTAGCTACTAATTATAATGTTAACTTGCAAAATTTCCCTGCATTTTAAAACAATGGAAAAATGGTGGAGGGATGATACTTAGAAGAATGGCTTCTTGTCTGTCTCCACTAACAAAAATAGGCAACACCAAGTCAGCTACTCCTCAGCATTGTTATGTCCCTCGCAGCCTTCTTGGGTTTCGGGAGGCACATACAAACGTTATCAAAATTATGGTGAAACGCTGAAAACCTGCAAATAATTTTCAACGTACTGGTTAATTTGAAAACTCTCCAGCATACTTCTTGGAACAAGCCAGGTACCTGTGCCGACGCATAGTGGAGTATATGGAAACATGGCGGAATCCCAGCTGATGAAGCAAAGGATTCTTAAAGGAATAAGATGACCATGCGGATCCTGTTTAATTCTCTGAAACAGAATCCGCACTTTTCACCTGCCAAACACATGCCCACTTCTCCTCTCTGGGGATAATAAAAACAAACCAGTGAATTGACAGATGGCCTGACCAACCCATCCACACTGACCCCACAAAAAAAAAAAAAAGTACCCTCCAGCTACTAATTATAATGATAACTTGCAAAATTTCCCTGCATTTTTAAACAATGGAAAAATGATGGTGGGATGATACTTAGAAGAATGGCTTCTTGTCAGTATCCAATAACAAAAATCGGCAACACGAAGTCAGCTACGCCTCAGCATACTTATGTCCGTGGCAGCCATATTGGGTTTCAGGAGACACATACAAACGTTATAAGAATTATGGTGAAACGCTGAAAAGCAGCAAATAATTTTCAACGTACTGCTTAATTGAAAAGCTCTGCGGCATACTTCTTGGAACAAGCCAGTTACCTGTGCCCATACATAGAGGAGTACATAGAACCATGGTGGATTCCCAGCTGATGAAGCAAATGTTTCCTAAAGGAACGGGATGAGCATGCGGATCCTGTTTCATTCTCTGAAACAGAATCCGAACTTTTAACCTGCCAAACACATGCCCACTTCTCCTCTCTGGGGATAATAAAAACTAACCAGCGAACTGACAGAGGGCCTGACCCCCCCATCCACATCCACCACACACAAAAAAAAACCGTACCCTCCAGCTACTAATTATAATGCTAACTTGCAAAATTTCCCTGCCTTTTAAAACAATGGAAAAATGGTGGTGGGATGATACTTAGAAGAATGGTTTCTTGTCTGTCTCCACTAACAAAAATATGCAACACCAAGTGAGCTACTCCTCAGCATAGTTATGTCCCTCGCAGCCTTCTTGGGTTTCAGGAGGCACTTACAAACGTTATCAAAATTATGGTGAAACGCTGAAAACCTGCAAATAATTTTCAACGTACTGGTTAATTTGAAAACTCTCCAGCATACTTCTTGGAACAAGCCAGGTACCTGTGCCCACGCAAAGAGGAGTATATAGAACCATGGTGGATTTCCAGCTGATGAAGTAAAGGATTATTAAAGGAACGGGATGACCATGGGGATCATCGTTAATTCTCTGAAACAGAATCCGCCCTTTTCACCTGCCAAACACATGCCCACTTCTCCTCTCTGAGGATAATAAAAACTAACCAGCGAACTGACAAAGGGCCTGACCCCGCCATCCACATCGACCACACAAAAAAAAAAAACGTACCCTCCAGCTACTAATTATAATGCTAACTTGCAAAATTTCCCTGCCTTTTAAAACAATGGAAAAATGGTGGTGGGATGATACTTAGAAGAATGGCTTCTTGTCTGTCTCCACTAACAAAAATAGGCAACGCCAAGTCAGCTACGTCTCAGCATAGTTATGTCCGTCGCAGCCTTCTTGGGTTTCAGGAGGCACATACAAACGTTATCAAAATTATGGTGAAACGCTGAAAACCTGCAAATAATTTTCAACGTACTTCTTGGAACAAGCCAGGTATCTGTGCCCACGCATAGAGGAGTATATAGAAACATGGTGGAATCCCAGCTGATGAAGCAAAAGATTCTTAAAGGAATGAGATGACCATGCGGATCCTGTTTAATTCTCTGAAACAGAATCCGCACTTTTCAACTGCCAAACACATGCCCACTACTCTTCTCTGGGGATAATAAAAACAAACCAGCGATCTGACAGAGGGCCTCAACACCCATCCTGACCGACCCCACTAAAAAAAAAAAGTACCCTCCAGCTACTAATTATAATGCCAATTTGCAAAATTTCCCTGCATTTTAAAACAATGGAGAAATGATGGTGGGATGATACTTAGAAGAATGGCTTCTTGTCTGTCTCCACTAACAAAAATAGGCAACGCCAAGTCAGCTACGCCTCGGCATAGTTATGTCCATAGCAGCCATATTTGGTTTCAGTAGGCAAATACACACGTTATCACAATTATGGTGAAACGCTGAAAACCTGCAAAGGATTTTCAACATACTGGTTCATTGAAAAGCTCTGAGACATACTTCTTGAAACAAGCCAGTTTCCTGTGCCCACGCATAGAGAAGTATATAGAACCATGGTGGATTCCCAGCTCATGAAGCAAAGGATTCTTAAAGGAACGGGATTACCATGCGGATCCTGTTTAATTCTCTGAAACAGATCCGCAGTTTTCACCTGCCATACTAATACCCACTTCTCCTCTCTGCGGATAATAAAAACAAACCAGCGAACTGACAGAGGGCCTGACCAACACATACACACCGACCCCACAGGAAAAAAAAAAAAAAAAACACCGTAGCCTCCAGCTACTAATTATAATGCTAACTTGCAAAATTTTCCTGCATTTTTAAACAATGGAAAAATGATGGTGAGATGATACTTAGAAGAATGGATTCTTGTCAGTCTCCACTAACAAAAATAGGCAAAACCAAGTCAGCTACGCCTCAGCATAGTTATGTTCGTGGCAGCCATCTGGGTTTCAGGAGGCACAAACAAACGTTATCACAATTATGGTGAAACGCTGAACACCTGCAAATAATTTTCAACGTAGTGGTTAATTGAAAAGCTCTGCGGCATACTTCTTGGAACAAGCCAGTTACCTGTTCCCACGCAAAGAGGAGTATATAGAACCATGGTGGATTTCCAGCTGATGAAGTAAAGGATTATTAAAGGAACGGGATGACCTTGGGGATCATCGTTAATTCTCTGAAACGGAATCCGCCCTTTTCACCTGCCAAACAAATGCCCACTTATCCTCTCTAGGGATAATAAAAACTAACCAGCGAACTGACAGAGGGCCTGACCCCCCCATCCAAATCGACCACCCCAAAAAAAATAAACAGTACCCTCCAACTACTAATTATAATGCTAACTTGCAAAATTTCCCTGCATTTTAAAACAATGGAAAAATGATGGTGGGATGATACTTAGAAGAATGGCTTCTTGTCAGTCTCCACTAACAAAAATAGGCAACACCAAGTCAGCTATTCCTCAGCATAGTTATGTCCGTCGCAGCCTTCTTGGGCTTCAGGAGGCACAAACAAACGTTATCACAATTATGGTGAAACGCTGAACACCTGCAAATAATTTTCAAAGTAGTGGTTAATTGAAAACCTCTGCGGCATACTTCTTGGAACAAGCCAATTACCTGTTCCGAGGAAAAGAGGAGTATATAGAACCATGGTGGATTTCCAGCTGATGAAGTAAAGGATTATTAAAGGAACGGGATGACCATGGGAATCATCGTTAATTCTCTGAAACAGAATCCGCCCTTTTCACCTGCCAAACACATGCCCACTTCTCCTCTCTGGGGATAATAAAAACTAACCAGCGAACTGACAGAGGGCCTGAACCCCCATCCACATCGACCACAAACAAAAAAAACCGTACCCTCCAGGTACTAATTATAATGCTAACTTGCAAAATTTCCCTGCATTTTAAAACAATGGAAAAATGGTGGTGGGATGATACTTAGAAGAATGGCTTCTTGTCTGTCTCCACTAACAAAAATAGGCAACACCAAGTGAGCTACGCCTCAGCATAGTTATGTCCGTAGCAGCCATATTTGATTTCAGTAGGCACATACACACGTTATCACAATTATGGTGAAACGCTGAAAACCTGCAAAGGATTTTCAACATACTGGTTAATTGAAAAGCTCTGAGGCATACTTCTTGGAACAAGCCAGTTTCCTGTGCCCACGCATAGAGAAGTATATAGAACCATGGTGGATTCCCAGCTCATTAAGCAAAGGATTCTTAAAGGAACGGGATTACCATGCGGATCCTGTTTAATTCTCTGAAAGAGATCCGCAGTTTTCACCTGCCATACTAATACCCACTTCTCCTCTCTGGGGATAATAAAAACAAACCAGCGAACTGACAGAGGACCTGACCAACACATGCACACCGACCCCACAGGAAAAAAAAAAAAAAAACACCGTAGCCTCCAGCTACTAATTATAATGCTAACTTGCAAAATTTTCCTGCATTTTAAAACAATGGTAAAATGATGGTGAGATGATACTTAGAAGAATGGATTCTTGTCAGTCTCCACTAACAAAAATAGGCAAAACCAAGTCAGCTACTCCTCAGCATAGTTATGTCCGTCGCAGCCTTCTTGGGTTTCAGGAGGCACAAACAAACGTTATCACAATTATGGTGAAACGCTGAACACCTGCAAATAATTTTCAACGTAGTGGTTAATTGAAAAGCTCTGAGGCATACTTCTTGGAACAAGCCAGGTACCTGTTCCCACGCAAAGAGGAGTATATAGAACCATGGTGGATTTCCAGCTGATGAAGTAAAGAATTATTAAAGGAACGGGATGACCATGGGGATCATCGTTAATTCTCTGAAAGAGAATCCGCCCTTTTCACCTGCCAAACACATGCCCACTTCTCCTCTCTGGGGATAATAAAAACTAACCAGCGAACTGACAGAGGGCCTGATCCCCCCATCCACATCGACCACACACACACAAAAAACCGTACCCTCCAGCTACTAATTATAATGCTAACTTGCAAAATTTCCCTGCCTTTTAAAACAATGGAAAAATGGTGGTGGGATGATACTTAGAAGAGTGGCTTCTTGTCAGTCTCCACTAACAAAAATAGGCAACACCAAGTCAGCTACTCCTCAGCATAGTTATGTGCGTCGCAGCCTTCTTGGGTTTCAGGAGGCACAAACAAACGTTCTCACAATTATGGTGAAACGCTGAACACCTGCAAATAATTTTCAACGAACTGGTTAATTGAAAAGCTCTGCGGCATACTTCTTGGAACAAGCCAGTTTCCTGTTCCCATGCAAAGAGGAGTATATAGAACCATGGTGGATTTCCAGCTGATGAAGTAAAGGATTATTAAAGGAACGGGATGACCATGGGGATCATCGTTAATTCTCTGAAACAGAATCCGCCCTTTTCACCTGCCAAACACATGCCCACTACTCTTCTCTGGGGATAATAAAAACAAACCAGCGATCTGACAGAGGGCCTGAACACCCATCCTGACCGACCCCACAAAAAAAAAGTACCCTCCAGCTACTAATTAAAATGCCAAATTGCAAAATTTCCCTGCATTTTTAAACAATGGAGAAATGATGGTGGGATGATACTTAGAAGAATGGCTTCTTGTCAGTCTCCACTGACAAAAGTAGGCAACACGAAGTCAGCTACGCCTCGGCATATTTATGTCCGTAGTAGCCATATTTGGTTTCAGCAGGCACATACACACGTTATCATAATTATGGTGAAACGCTGAACCTGCAAAGGATTTTCAACATACTGGTTAATAGAAAAGCTCTGAGGCATACTTCTTGGAACAAGCCAGTTTCCTGTGCCCACGCATAGAGAAGTATATAGAATCATGGTGGATTCCCAGCTCATGAAGCAAAGGATTCTTAAAAGAACGGGATTACCATGCGGATCCTGTTTAATTCTCTGAAACAGATCCGCAGTTTTCACCTGCCATACTAATACCCACTTCTCCTCTCTGGGGAAAATAAAAACAAACCAGCGAACTGACAGAGGGCCTGACCAACACATCCACACCGACCCCACGGGAAAAAAAAAAAAAACACCGTGGCCTCCAGCTATTAATTATAATGCTAACTTGCAAAATTTTCCGGCATTTTTAAACAATGGAAAAATGATGGTGAGATGATACTTAGAAGAATGGATTCTTGTCAGTCTCCACTAACAAAAATAGGCAAAACCAAGTCAGCTACGCCTCAGCATAGTTATGTCCGTCGCAGCCTTCTTGGGTTCAGGAGGCACAAACAAACGTTATCACAATTATGGTGAAACGCTGAACACCTGCAAATAATTTTCAACGTAGTGGTTAATTGAAAAGCTCTGCGGCATACTTCTTGGAACAAGCCAGTTACCTGTTCCCACACAAAGAGGAGTATATAGAACCATGGTGGATTTCCAGCTGATGAAGTAAAGGATTATTAAAGGAACGGGATGACCATGGGGATCATCGTTAATTCTCTGAAACAGAATCCGCCCTTTTCTCCTGCCAAACACATGCCCACTTCTCCTCTCTGGTTATAATAAAAACTAACCAGCGAACTGACAGAGGGCCTGACCCCCCCATCCACATCCACCACACACACACAAAAAAACCGTACCCTCCAGCTACTAATTATAATGCTAACTTGCAAAATTTCCCTGCATTTTAAAACAATGGAAAAATGGTGGTGGGATGATACTTAGAAGAATGGCTTCTTGTCTGTCTCCACTAACAAAAATAGGCAACACCAAGTCAGCTACTCCTCAGCATAGTTATGTCCGTCGCAGCCTTCTTGGGTTTCAGGAGGCACATACAAACGTTATCAAAATTATGGTGAAACGCTGAAAACCTGCAAATAATTTTCAACGTACTGGTTAATTTGAAAACTCTCCAGCATACTTCTTGGAACAAGCCAGGTACCTGTGCCCACGCATAGAGGAGTATATAGAAACATGGTGGAATCCCAGCTGATGAAGCAAAGGATTCTTAAAGGAATGAGATCACCATGCGGATCCTGTTTAATTCTCTGAAACAGAATCCACACTTTTCACCTGCCAAACACATGCATACTACTCTTCTCTGGCGATAATAAAAACAAACCAGCGATCTGACAGAGGCCCTGAACACCCATCCTGACCGACCCCACAAAAAAAAAGTACCCTCCAGCTACTAATTATAATGCCAATTTGCAAAATTTCCCTGCATTTTTAAACAATGGAGAAATGATGGTGGGATGATACTTAGAAGAATGGCTTCTTGTCAGTCTCCACTGAGAAAAATAGGCAACACCAAGTCAGCTACGCCTCGGCATAGTTATGTCCGTAGCAGCCATATTTGGTTTCAGTAGGCACATACACACGTTATCACAATTATGGTGAAACGCTAAAAACCTGCAAAGGATTTTCAACATACTGGTTCATTGAAAAGCTCTGAGGCATACTTCTTGGAACAAGCCAGGTACCTGTGCCCACGCATAGAGGAGTATATAGAAACATGGTGGAATCCCAGCTGATGAAGCAAAGGATTCTTAAAGGAATGAGATGACCATGCGGATCCTGTTTAATTCTCTGAAACAGAATCCGCCCTTTTCCCCTGCCAAACACATGCCCACTTCTCCTCTCTGGGGATAATAAAAACAAACCAGTGAATTGACAGATGGCCTGACCAACCCATCCACACTGACCCCACAAAAAAAAAAAGTACCCTCCAGCTACTAATTATAATGCTAACTTGCAAAATTTTCCTGCATTTTTAAACAATGGAAAAATGATGGTGAGATGATACTTAGAAGAATGGATTCTTGTCAGTCTCCACTAACAAAAATAGGCAAAACCAAGTCAGCTACGCCTCAGCATCCTTATGTTCGTGGCAGCCACCTTGGGTTTCAGGAGGCACAAACAAACGTTATCACAATTATGGTGAAACGCTGAACACCTGCAAATAATTTTCAACGTACTCGTTAATTGAAAAGCTCTGCGGCATACTTCTTGGAACAAGCCAGTTACCTGTTCCCACGCAAAGAGGAGTATATAGAACCATGGTGGATTTCCAGCTGATGAAGTAAAGGATTATTAAAGAAACGGGATAGGCATGGGGATCATCGTTAATTCTCTGAAACAGAATCCGCCCTTTTCACCTGCCAAACACATGCCCACTTCTCCTCTCTGGGGATAATAAAAACTAACTAGCTAACTGACACAGGGCCTGACCCCCCCATCCACATCGACCACACACACAAAAAAAACCGTACCCTCCAGCTACTAATTATAATGCTAACTTCCAAAATTTCCCTTAATTTTTAACCAACGGAAAAATGATGGCGGCATGATACTTAGAAGAATGGCTTCTTGTCAGTCTCCACTAACAAAAATCGGCAAAACCAAGTCAGCTACGCCTCAGCATAGTTATGTCTGTGGAAGCCAACTTGGGTTTCAAGGCACATACAAACGTTTTCAAAATTATGATGAAACGCTGAACACCTGCAAATAATTTTCAATGTACTTTTTATTTGAAAAGCTCTGTGGCATACTTCTTGGAACAAGCCAGTAACCTGTGCCCACCCATACGGGAGTATATAGAAACATGGTGGTTTCCCAGCTGATGAAGCAAAGGATTCTTAAAGGAAGCGGATGACCATGCGGATCCTGTTTAATTCTTTGAAACAGAATCCGCACTTTTCACCTGCCAACAACATGCCCCTTCTCCTCTCTGGGGATAATAAAAACAAACCAGCGAACATCTAGAGGGCCTTGCACCCCCATCCACACCGACCCCACAAAAAAAAAAAGTACCCTCCAGCTACTAATTATAATACTAACTTGCAAAATTTCCCTGCATTTTAAAACAATGGAAAAATGGTGGTGGGATGATACTTAGAAGAATGGATTCTTGTCAGTCTCCACTAACAAAAATAGGCAACACCAAGTCAGCTACTCCGCAGCACAGTTATGTCCGTCGCAGCCTTCTTGGGTTTCAGGAGGCACAAACAAACGTTATCACAATTATGGTGAAACGCTGAACACCTGCAAATAATTTTCAACGTAGTGGTTAATTGAAAAGCTCTGCGGCATACTTCTTGGAACAAGCCAGTTACTTTTTCCCACGCAAAGAGGAGTATATAGAACCATGGTGGATTTCCAGCTGATGAAGTAAAGGATTATTAAAGGAACGGGATGACCATGGGGATCATCGTTAATTCTCTGAAACAGAATCCGCCCTTTTCACCTGCCAAACACATGCCCACTTGTCCTCTCTGGGGATAATAAAAGAAAACCAGCGAACTAACAGAGGGCCTGAAACGCCCATCCACTCCTACCCCACAAAAAAAGAAAAAAAAATACGTACCCAACATCTAATTATAATACTAACTTGCAAAATTTCCCTCCATTTTTACGCAATGGAAAAATGATGGTGGGATGATACTTAGAAGAATGTCTTCTTGTCAGTCTCCACTAACAAAAATAGGCATCAACAAGTCAGCTATGCCTCAGCATATTTATATCCGTGGCAGCCATCTTGGGTTTAAGGAGGCACATTCAAACGTTATCACAATTACGTTTAAACATGCTAAAAACCTGACAATTCTAAAAGTACTGGTTAATTCAAAAGCTCTGTCGCATACTTCTTGGAACAAGCCAGTTACCTGTGCCCATGCAAAGAGAGGTCTAGAGAACCATGGTGGATTCCCAGGTGATGAATCAAGGGATTCTTAAAGGAACAGGCTCAAAAGTGCAGATCCTGTTTCAGTCTAAGTGTGAAACAGGATCCGCACATTTTGCCTGCAACACACATTCGCCCTTCTCATCTCTAGGGATAACAAAAACAGCCCATCGGATTTACAGATGCCCTGCCCCCGGCCCCCACCACCCCACACAAAATAGTCTGCTCCAGCGACTCGTCCTTATGCTATCTGGTGAAAGGTCATAAGCCTTTTAAAAAACTGGAGATAGGATGGTAGAATTATACCTAAAAGACTGGCTTATTGCCAGATTCCCATACCAAGTATTGGCAACAGCAAGTGATGTAGGCCTCAGCATAGGTTTGTCCATGGCAGCCATCTTGGGTTTAAGGAGACACAGATGAACCTTATAACAATTATAATAAAAGGTGCTGCGAAAGCTGTTAAATAATTCTCATGGTAGTGGTTATTTCAAAAGCTCTGCGGCATACTTCTTTGAACTAGCCAGTTAACTGGGCCCACGCATAGTGCGGTGTAGAGAACTATGGTGGATTCCCAGCTGATGAAGCAAAGGATTCTTAAAGGAACAGGATGAACATGCGGATCCTGTTTCATACTCTGAAACAGGATCTGCACTTTTCACCTGCCAAACACATGCCCACTTCTCCTCTCTGGGGATAATAAAAAGAAACCACAGAACTGGCGGAGGGCTTGCCGCACCAGCCCCCAGACCCCACATAAAAACTTCCTGTCCAGCGACTCCTTGTTATTCTAACTACCAAAAGGTGCTCTGACTTTTAAAATAGTGGAGAAGGATGGTGAAATGATACTTAAAAGAATGTATTCTTTCCAGTCTCCAGTACCAAGGAACGGCCACACAAAGTGAGCTCGGCCTCAGCATAGTTTTGTCCATGGCAGCCATCTCGAGACGAACCTTATGACAATTATGATGAAAGGTGCTGCAAAACCTGGCAAATAATTCTCAACGTAGTGGTTTTTTCAAAAGCTCTGTGGAATACTTCTTGGAACCCGGCAGTTTTCTGGGCCCACGCATAGAGGGGTCTAGAGAACCATGATGGATTCCCAGGTGATGAATCAAAGGATTCTTAAAGGAACAGGCTGAAAAGTGCAGATCCTGTTTCAGTCTGAGACTGAAACACTATATGCACTTTTTGCCTGCAACACACATGCCCACTTCTCCTCTCTAGGGATAATAAAAACAATCAATCGGATTGACAGATGTCCTCCCCCGCCCCCCAACACTGTACACAAAAAGGTCCCCTCCAGCGACTCATCCTTATGCTATCTGGCGAAAGGTCCTCTGCGTTTTAAAATAATGAAGATAGGATGGTGGAATTATACTTAAAATACTGGCCTTTTGCCAGACTCCCATACCAATTATTGGCAACAGAAAGTGACCTAGGTGTCAGCATAGGTTTGTCCGTGGCTGCCATCTAGGGTTTTAGGAAGCACAGATGAACCTTATCAAAATTATGGTAAAAGTGCTGGAAAAGCTGGCAAATAATTTCCATAGTAGTGGTTATTTCAAAAGCTCTGAGGAAAACTTCTTGGAACCAGGCAGTTTTCTGTGTGCACTAAAAGAGGGGTCTAGAGAACCATGGTGGATTCCCAGCTGATGAAGCAAAGGATTCTTAATGGAACGGGGTGAAAAGTGCAGATCCTGTGTCTGTCTAAGACTGAAACAGGACGCACACTTTTCACCTGCCACACACATGCCCACTTTTCCTCTCTGGGGATAATAAAAACAAACCAGCGAACTGACAAAGGGCCTGCCCCCCTTCCACCCACGCAGATCCCCCCCAAAAAAATTCCCCTCCAGCTACTAATTATTATGCTAACTTGCAAAATTTCCCTGCATTTTTAAACAATGGAGAAAGGACGGTGGAGTGATACTTAGAAGAATGGCTTCTTGTCAGTCTCCACTAACAAAAATAGGCAACACCAAGTCAGCTACGCCTCAGCATAGTTATGCCCGTGGCAGCCATGTTGGGTTTAAGGAGGCACATACAAACTTTATCATAATTATGGTGAAACGTGCTGAAAACCCGGCAAATAATTCTCAACGTACTGTTTAATTCAAAAGCTCTGTGGCATACTTCTTGGAAGAAGCCAGTTACCTGGGCCCACGCATAGAGGGGTCTAGAGAACCATGGTGGATTCCAAGGTGATGAATCTAAGGATTCTTAAAGGAACAGGCTGAAAAGTGCAGATCCTGACTGAAACAGGATTCTGACTTTTTGCCTGCAACACACATGCCCACTTCTCCTCTCTAGGGATAACAAAAACAACCCATCGGATTGACAGATGGCCTGCCCCCGCCCCCCACCACCCCACACAAAATTGTGCCCTCCAGCGACTGATCCTTATGCTATCTGGCAATACGTCCTCTGCCTTTTAAAATAATGGAGATAGAATGGTGGAATTATACCTAAAAGACTGGCTTATTGCCAGACTCCCATACCAAGTATTCGCAACAGCAAGTCACCTAGGCCTCAGCACACGTTTGTCCCTGGCAGCCATCTTGGGTTTAAGGAGGCACAGATGAACCTTATCACAATTATGGTGAAAGGTGCTGCAAAAGCGGTCAAGTAATTCTCATGGTAGTGGTTACTTGAAAAGCTCTGCGGCATAATTCTTTGAACTAGCCAGTTAACTGGGCCCACGCATAGAGCAGTCTAGAGGCCCATGGTGGATTCCCAGCTGATGAAGCAAGGGATTCTTAATGGAACGGGGTGAAAAGTGCGGTTTCTGTTTCAGTCTAAGACAGAAACGGGATCCGAACTTTTCACCTGCCACACACATGCCCACTTCTCCGGTCTGGGGAAAATAAAAACAATCCAGCGAACTGACAGAGGGCCTGCGCCCCCCACCCACACCGACCCCACAAATAAAAATGTCCCCTCCAGCTACTAATTATTATGCTAACTTGCAAAGGTTTCCGTGCATTTTAAAATAATGGGGAAAGTATGGTGGAATGATACTTAAAAGAATGGCCTCCTTCCAGCCTCCAGTAACAAGTGTCGTGAAATCCAAGTGACCTAGGCCTCAGCATAGTTTTCTCCGTGGCAGCCATCTTGTGTTTAAGGAGGCACAGACGATCCTTATCACAATTATGGTGATATGTGCTGCAGAAACTGGCAAATAATTCTACACGTAGTGTTTATCTCAAAAGCTGTGCAGCATACATCTTGGTACAGGCCAGTTCATGGGCCCATGCATGGAGGGTTCTAAGGAACCATGGTGGATTCCCAGCTGATGAATCAAAGGATTTCTAATGGAACCAGCTGAAAAGTGCGGATACTGTTTCAGTCTAACTGAAACAGGATCCGCACATTTCACCTGCCACAAATATATCCACTTCCCTGTCTGGGCATAATAAACACAAACAACCAGACTGACAGAGGGACTGTCCCCCAAACCACCCCGATCCCACCCAAAAACATCCCCTCCGTTGACTCATCCTTATGCTAACTGCCGAAAGTTGCTCACCTTTTAATATAAGGGAGAAAGGATGGTGCAATGATAATTAAAAGACTGGATTCTTGTCAGACTCCCGTACCAAGTATTGGCAACACCAAGCGAGAGAACCCTCAGTATAGGTTTGTCCATGGAAGCCATCTAGGGTTTAAGGAAGCACAAATGAACCTTATCAAAATTATGGTAAAAGTGCTGGAAAAGCTGGCAAATAATTTCCATGGTAGTGGTTATTTCAAATGCTCTGTGGCATACTTCTTTGAACTAGCCTGTTAAGTGGGCCCACACATAGTGGGGTGTAGAGAACTATGGTGGATTCCCAGCTGATGAAGCAAAGGATTCTTAAAGGAACAGGATGAAAAGTGCCGATCCTGTATCAGTCTAAGACTGAAACAGGATCCACACTTTTCACTTGCCACACACATGTCCACTTCTCCTCTCCGGGGATAATAAAAACAAACCACTGGACTGACAGAGGGCCTGGCTCTGCCTCTCCCACCCCACACAAAAACGTTTCCTCCAGCGACTCATCCTTAAGCTAAATGGCAATAGGTGCTCTGCCTTTTAAAATAGTTGTGAAAGGAAGGTGGAATGATACTTAAAGGAATGGCTTCTTGCCACGGACCAGTACCAATTATCGGCAACTCCAAGGGAGATTGGCCTAACCGTAGTTTTTTCTGTGGAAGCCAGCTTGGGTTTCAGGATGCACTGCCTAACCTTTTCACAATCATTGTGAAAGTTGCTGCAAAAACTGGCAAATAATACTCAATGTAGTGGTTATTTCCAAAGCTCTGCGGCATACTTCTTGGAACTAGCCAGTTACCTGGGCCCACGCTCAAGGAGGTCTAGAGAACCATGGTGGATTCCCAACTGATGAATTAAAGGATTCCAAAAGGAACAGGCTCAAAAGCGGAGATACTGTTTCAGACTGAAACAGGATCCAAAGTTTTCACCTGCCACATACATGCCCGCTTCTCCTCTCTGGGAATAATAAAAACAAACCACCGGACTGACAGAGGGCCTGCCCTCCCACACACACCCAACCCCACACAAAAAGCCGCTCCAGTGACTCATCTTTATGCTAACTGGCTAAAGGTGCACTGCCTTTTAAAATAATGGAGAAAAGACGGTGGAATTGTACTTAAAAAAAATGGCTTCTTGCCAGGCTCCAGTAAAATGTATCGGTACGCCAAGGGAGCTAGGCCTCAGCATAGTTTTGTCCGTGGCAGCCTGCTTGGGTTTAAGGAGGCACAGATGAACCTTATCACAATTATGGTCAAAGGTGCTGCAAAAACTGGCAAACAATTCTCAACGTAGTGGTTATTTCAAAAGCTCTACGGCATACATCTTGGAACTAGCCAGTTACCTGGGCCCACACATAGAGGGGTCTCGACAGCCATGGTGGATTCCCAGCTGATGAATCAAAGGATTCGTAAAGGAACTGGCTGAAAAGTGCGGATCCTGTTTCAGTCTAAGACTGAAACAGGATCCGTACTTTTCACCTGCCACACACATGCCCACCTCTCCTCTTTGGGCATAATAAAGACAAACCACCAGACAGACAGAGAGCCTTCCCCTCAACGCACCACCCGACCCCACTCAAAAACGTCCCCTCCAGCAACTCATTCTTATGATAACTGGAAAAAGGTGTTCTGCCTTTTAAAATGATGGAGAAAGGATGGTGGAATGACTCTTAATAGCATGGCTTCTTGCCAGGCTCCAGTACCAACTATCGGCAACACCAAGTGAACTAGGCCTCAGCATAGTTTTGTCCGCCCCAGCCATCTTGGGTTGAAGGAGGCACGGACGAACCTTATCACAATTATGGTGAAAGGTGGTGCAAAAACTAGCAAATAATTCTCAACGTAGTGGTTATTTCAAAAGCTCTGTGGCATACTTCTTGGAACTAGCCAGTTACCTGGGCCCACGCATAGAGGTCTTTAAAGAACCATGGTGTATTCCCAGCTGATGAATCAAACGATTCTTTTTTGTTTGTTTGTTTGTTTGTTAGCTCATTATGGGGGTACAAAAGATCAGGCTATATACATTCCCCATGCCTCCCCTTTCCCCCGATTCTGAGCTTCAATTTTGTCCATTCCCTAGTCAGTGCACATCACATTCATCATGTAGCTGTGCACCCCTCCTCTCCCCCACCCCATCCCCCCCAGTTAGAACTTGAAGGGTGTCCATTCCCCAGGCAGTGCACATCACATTCATCAAGTAGGTATACACCCATCCCTTCCACCCGGCCCCAACCTCTGTCCGATACCCAATTGGTGTTGTTCCCAAATGTGCACTCAGGGAAACCAATTTGCTGGTGAGTACATGTGGTGCTTATTTTTCCATTCTTGGGATACTTCACTTAATAGAATGGGATCCAGCTCTCTCCAGGAGAACCAAAGAGATGCCATATCGCCATTATTTCTAATAGCTGAGTAATATTCCATGGTATACATATACCACATTTTGCTAATCCATTCATGAATTGATGGGCATTTGGGTTGTTTCCACATCTTTGTGATTGTGAATTGTGCTGCTATAATCATTCAGGTGCAGGTGTCTTTTTTATAGAATGACTTTTGTTCTTCTGGGTAGATGTCCAATAATGGAATTGCTGGATCGAATGGTAGGTCTACTTGAATCTGTTTAAGGTATCTCCACATTGCTTTCCACAGGGGCTGCACTAGTTTACAGTCCCACCAGCAGTGTATGAATGTACCTATCTCCCCACACCCACACCAACATGTATAGTTTTGGGACTTTTTGATAAAGGCCATTCCCACTGGAGTTAAGTGATATCTCATTGTGGTTTTGATTTGCATTTCCCTGATGATTAGAGATGTTGAACACTTTTTCATATGTTTGTTAGCCATTTTTATATCTTCTTTTGAAAAATTTCTATTTATGTCCTTTGCCCACTTTTTGATACGGTTGTTTGATTTTTTCTTACTGATTTTCCTGAGTTCTAAATAGATTCTTGTTATCAGTCCTTTATCTGATGTGTAGTATGCGAAAATTTTTTCCCATTCTGTAGGTTGTCCATTTACTCTCGTGACTGTTTCTTTGGCTGTGCAGAAGCTTTTTAATTTGATCAGGTCCCATTTATTTATTTTTGTTGTTGCTGTGATTGCTTTAGGGGTCTTCTTCATAAATTCTTTGCCTAGGCCAATGTCTGTAAGAGTCTTTCCTACATTTTCTTCTAGAATTCTAATAGTTTCTGACCTTAGGTTTAAGTCTGTTAACCACTGTGATTTGATTTTTGTGAGGGGTGAGAGTTATGTGTCCTGTTTTAGTCTTCTACATGTGGATATCCAGTTTTCCCAGCACCATTTATTAAATAAGGAATCTTTTCCCCAGAGTATGTTTTTGTCTGCTTTGTCAAAGATTAGATGGCTATATGAGGATGGTTTTATATTGGGATTTTCTGTTCTGTTCCACTGGTCTGTGTCCCTGCACTTGTGCCAGTACCAGGCTGTTTTAAGAACCACAGCCTTGTAGTATAGTTTGAAGTCTGGCAAATTAATACTTCCCATATTGTTTTTGTTGTTTAAGATTGCTTTTGCTAAACGGGGTCTTCCCTGGTTCCATACAAAGCGTAAAATTATTTTTCCTATGTCTGTGAAAAAAGATGTTGGTAATTTAATAAGGATTGCATTGAATCTGTAGATAACTTTGGGCAGTATAGACATTTTAACAATGTTGATTCTACCGATCCATGAGCATGGTATGGTTTTCCACCTATTTACATGTTCTGCAATTTCCTTCCTCAGTGTTTCATAGTTCTCCCTAGAGAGGTCCTTTACCTCCTTAGTTAAATAAATTCCTGGGTATTTTATTTTCTTTGTTGCTATTTTGAAGGGTACTGAGTCCTTAATTTGGTTTTCCATTTGACTGTTATTGGCATATATGAATGCCTCTGATTTGTGTGTATTGATTTTGTATCCTGAGACTTTACTGAATTCATTGATCAATTCCAGGAGTCTCTTGGTTGAAACCTTGGGGTTTTATAGATATAACATCATATCATCAGCAAAGAGTGAGAGTTTGATCTCTTCTGTCCCTATTTCAACTCCCTTGATTCTGCTCTCTTGCCTGATAGCTCTTGCAAGGACTTCCAATACTATGTAGAAAAGTAATGGGGACAGTGGTAAGCCTTGTCTGGTTCCAGTTTGAAGTGGGAATGCTTTCAGTTTTTCCCCATTCAGTATGATGTTGGCTGAGGGTTTGTCGTATATGGCTTGTATCATTTTTATATAGGCCCCATCTATGCCTATTTTGTTAAGTGTTCTTATCATAAAAGGGTGTTGAATTTTGTCAAATGCTTTCTCTGCATCTATTGAGAGGATCATCTGATCTTTATTTTTGCTTCTATTTATGTGATGAATTACATTCCCATATGTCAAACCATCCCTGCATCTCTGGGATGAAGCCCACTTGGTCGTGATGGATTATTTTTTTGATAAGCACTTGGATTCGATTTGTTAGAATTTTATTGAGAATTTTTGCATCTATATTCATAAGAGAAATTGGTCTATAGTTCTCTGTTTTAGTTGCATCCTTTCCTGGATTTGGTATCAGGATTATGTTGGCTTGGTAAAAAGTGTTGGGGAGAATCCCATCCTTCTCTATATTGGAGAATAGTTTATGTACGATGGGCACCAGTTCTTCTTTGTAGGTATGGTAGAATTCAGGTGTGAACCCATCTGGTCCAGGGCTTTTCTTTTTGGGAAGGTTTTTTATTGCTGTTTCAATTTCAGATCTAGATATCGGTCTATTCAGGAATTCTATTTCTTCCTGGTTGAGCCTGGGAAGGCTGTGTGTTTATAAGAATTTGTCCATTTCCTCCAGGTTTTCTAATTTGTGTGCATAAAGATTTTTGTAGAATTCATAGATGATATCATGTATCTCTGTGGCATCAGTCGTGATTACTCCTTTCGTGTTCCTGATCGAGGTTATAAGAGATTTTTCTTTTCTGCTCTTGGTTAGTTTAGCCAGAAGTGTGTCAATTTTGTTTATTTTTTCAAAGAACCAACTTTTGGTTTTATTAATCTCCGTTATGGTTTGGTTTAATCTCCCTTATGCTCCCTTATGGTCCTTTTCATTTAGTTCTGATTTAATCTTAATAATTTCCTTCTGCTGGGTTTGGGTTTGGTCTCTTCTTTCTTCTCCAGCTCTTTGAGTCTATTCATTAGATTGTCTATTTGTAAGTCTTCTGTCTTTTTGGTATAGGCATTTATGGAAATAAATTTTCCTCTCAGGACTGCTTTAGCTGTGTCCCACAGATTTTGATAAGTTGTATCTCCTTTGTCGTTTAATTCAAAGAATCTTTTGATTTCTGACTTGATTTCTTCATTTATAAAATGATTGTTCAGGAGAAGGTTATTTAGCTTCCATGACTTTGAGTAGAAATGAGGATTTCTGTTAGGGTTCATTGTTACTTTTATTCCACTGTGATCCGAGAAGCTGCATGGTATTATTTCTATATTTTTAAATTTTTTAAGACATTCTTTATGTCCTAAGATATGGTCAATCTTGGAGAATGTCCCATGAGCTGATGAGAAGAACTTATATTCAGTGGTATTTGGGTAGAATGTCCTGTAGATGTCAGTCAGGCCCATTTGTTCTAGCATTCTATTTACGTCCAATATTTCTTTGTTTATTTTTTGTTTGGAGGATCTGTCTTGAACTGTCAGTGGCGTGTTAAAATCTCTGGCTACTAAAGTGTTGTTATCTATCATTTGGTTCAGATCAAGTAGGGTTTGCTTTATGAATCTGGGTGCACCTAGATCGGGTGCATATATGTTAAGTATAGTTATGTCTTCTTGTTGAATTGTACCCTTCACCAGTATATAGTAACCATCTTTGTCTTTCTTTACTTTTGTTGATTTAAAAACTACGTTATCGGAGATTAGAACTGCCACGCCAGCTTTCTTTTGGGTTCCATTTGCTTGGAATATTGATTTCCACCCTTTTATTTTCAGTCTAAATGCATCCTTGCAGGTTAGATGAGTTTCCTGAAGACAGCAGATACTTGGCTTATATCTTTTTTATCCATTGGGCCAGTCCATGTCTCTTGAGTGGGGAATTCAATCCATTCACATTTAATGAGAGAACTGATAAGCGAGACAGATTGCTGTTCCTCATGTTGGGTTGAATTTCATTGATCTGTTTTCTCTCTTGAGCCATTATGATAACTGTGTTTTCATATTTATCTCTTGATTAGTGTTACATTCGAGGGTCCTTCTTGTGCTGGACCACGTGTAACTCTGTTTTGAATACTTCTTGGAAAGCTGCTCTTGTCTTGGTGAATTCTCTGAGTTTTTGTTTATCTGAGAATGTCTTAATTTCACCTTCATATATAAAACTGAGCTTATCTGGTTACAGGATTCTAGGCTGGGCATTATTCTGTTTCAGAAGAGTGAGAATGGGGCTCCAATCTCTTCTTGCTTGTAAGGTTTCAGTTGAGAAATCTGGCGTGATTCGGATGGGCTTTCCTTTGTATGTTACTTGTTTCTTTCTCCTTACAGATTGAAGAAGGGCCTCGTTAGTGGATATTTTGGTCAGTCTGATAACTACATGACGTGGTGTCTTCCTATTTGGTATGAATCTCTCAGAGGTTCTTTGAGCTTCTTGAACCTGTGTATCTAGAGATTTGGCAAGGCCTGGGAAATTTTCCTCAATTATATCTTCAGATACTTTATTCAACCCTTGCTTATTGTCTTCTTCACCCTCAGGAATGCCGATAACTCTCACGTTAGGCTTCTTCACATAATCCCACATTTCTTGTAGACTATGATTATTTCTCATGTTTCTTTGTTTTAACTCTGTGACTGCCTTATTTAATTGGAAAGTGATATCTTCGATCTCTGAGATTCTTTCTTCTGTTTGATCTACCCTGCTCTTGAGACTTTCCACTGTGTTTTGTAGCTCCTTGAATACATTTTTCATTTCCAGGAGTTCAGTTTGATTTTTCTTCAGTATTTCAATTTCTTTGGTGAATTTTTCTTCCAAGTCCTGGATCTTTTTTGTGGTTTCTTTGTGTTGATTATCCATTTTTTCTTGCATAATGTTCAGCGTATTTATGATCCGTGTTTGAAATTCTTCCTGTGACATGTTGCTATTTGGAATCTGCTTTGTGTTAATTGGTGGAGAACTAGTAATCCTCTTTGAGGGCATGGTTTCAGCTTGATTCTTTATACTCCTAGAGTTCCTTCGCTGAGCCCTTCCCATCTGAATGAATCCTTAAGATCCCTTCTTTCAGCTTTAGTCTGGATAGGGGCACACTGTGAGTGCCAGGTAAGCTGCCTCCTCTGTCACTAGGGGGAGCCCTTCACATATTGTTCAGGATTTTGCTAGCTCCGCTGGGGGGGCTGCCCCTCTTCCTCTCCCGAGGTGGCTTCTGTCTCTCTCTGTGAGAAAGACAGTGGATAGGGAGAGTGGAGCGGTGCCCTCATTCGCCCAACGCCCCAGCCACTGCAGTTCCCGCGGGCGATGGTCTGCCCCACCCCAATGTCTGCAAGGTCCACGCTCCACTCTCTCGTGACTGGGGAACCACTCAGTGTTCACACAAAGGTGGAGCTCCTAGTCAGGGTCCGTGGACTAGGGAAGGGAGCCGCCCAGGGAGCCGCCCGGTACCCAATCGCTCCTCAGCGTTTAGGCTGTGGACCCCGACAATGGCGGCCGCCCGTCTGCAGATCACTGTCACTGGGGTTGAATGCTCAGGGACCGGCAGAGGCCAGAGGAGCCGGGGACCGGGAGAATCCAGCCGCCCACCTATACGAGGCAGATTGGCATCTGCTAGAGCCGGGACCAAAGCAGCCCCACCGCCCGCGTATAGGAGACAGTTGCTAGGTGCGTCAGCTGCGCACAGCACTCCAGGGTCCAAAATGCCTCCTGCCAATGTCTCCTCTCTGCAGAGCCCCACATCTCCCGTGGCGATTCTGCACCGACTTCAGGCAGATCCTCAATTGAGTGGGTGTGGAGGTCAGAGGGGGAACAAGATGCTTTCCTGTGGGGCTGAACCCACCCCACTCTCTGGTGAGGTGGGTACAGCTGTCCCGTGCTCCCTTCTCTATTGGCCATCCCGCACTCTCCAGATTTTGGTGATTTATTTCCCTAATCACCTCAGTCTTTTCTTGCTCTCTCTCTCTGTCCCACGCTGATTCTCCATGGATTCACACCACCGTTCTTGTGGGGAAGTGAACCTCTAGGGTTGTGGGCAGTGGGAGACCCATGCCTTCCACTCCAGGAGCACGAATCCAGGAGGTCACCACCATTCCACCATCATTGAGAATGAATCAAAGGAGTCTTAAAGGAACGGGCTGAAAAGTGCGGATCCTGTTTCAGTCTAAGTCTGAAACAGGATCCGCACTTTTCACCTGCCACACACATGCCCACTTCTCCTCTCTGGGCATAATAAAAACAAACCACTGGACTGACAGAGGGCTTGCCCCCCCACACACACCACACGACCCCACACAAAAACGTCCCCTCCAGTGACTCATTCTTATGCTAACTGGCAAACGGTGCTATGCCTTTTAAAATAATGTAAAAAGGATGGTGGAATGATACTTGAAAGACTGGTTTTATTCCACGCTCCCGTACCAAGTATCGGCAACACCAAGTGAGCTAGGCCTCAGCATAGTTTTTTCCCTGGCAGCCATCTTGGGATTAAGGAGGCAGAGAAGTACCTTGTCACAATTATGGTGAAAGGTGCTGCAAAAACTGGCAAATAATTCTCCACGTAGTGGTTATTTCAAAAGCTCTATGGCATACTTCTTGGAACCAGCTAGTTACCTGGGGCCACGCATAGAGGGTTATAGAGAACCATGGTGGATTCACGGAAGAAGAGTCAAATGATTCTTAAAGGAACGGGCAGAAAATGTGGATCCTGTTTCAGTCTAAGACTAAAACAGGATCCGCACTTTTCACCTGCTGCACACATGCCAACTTCTCCTCTCTGAGGATTAAAAAAAAAAACACTGGACTGGCAGAGCGCCTGCCCCCTCACACACCACCTGACCCCACACAACAACGTGCCCTCCAGCAACTCATTTGCTAACTGGCAAAAGGTGCTCTGCCTTTTAAAACAATGGAAAAAGGTTGGTGGAATGATACTTAAAAGACTGGCTTCTTGCCAGGCTCCAGTACCAAGTATAGGCAATACCAAGTGAGGTAGGCCTCAGCATGGTTTTGTCCATGGCAGCCAGCTTGGTTTAAGGAGGCAGAGACGAACCTTGTCACAATTATGGTGAAAGGTGCTGCAAAAACTGGCAAATAATTCTCCACGTAGTGGTTATTTCAAAAGCTCTGCAGCATAATTCTTGGAAGTATCCAGTTAAAGGGTCCCACGCATTGAGGGGTCCAGAGAACCATGGTAGATTGCCAGGTGATGAATCAAAGGATTCTTAAAGAAACGGGCTGAAAACTGCTGATCCTCTTTCACCCTAAGACTGAAAGAGGATCAGCACTTTTCACCTGCCACACACATGCCCACTTCTCCTCTCTGGGCCTAATAAAAACAAACCGCCAGACTGAAAGATGCCCTGACCCCCAAACACCACCCGACCCCACAAAAAAAGTCCCTTCCAGTGACTCATTCTTATGCTAACTGCCAAAAGGTGCTCTGCCATTTAAAATAGTGGAGAAAGGATCATGGAATGATACTTGAAAAACTGGCTTCTTGCCAGGGTCTAGTACCAAGTATTGGCAACACCAAGTGAGCTATGCCTCAGCATAGTGTTTTCCATGGCAGCCATCTTGTGTTTAAGGATGCAGAGGCGAATCTTAACACAATTATTGTGAAAGGTCCTGCAAAAACT